>NC_089261.1:64929462-65051962 GCF_963930625.1 Muntiacus reevesi
CATTAAAGAACACCTACAAGCCAGGTACAAAAAAGTACCAATTATTTAAAATGCAGTTTTTAAAGTTCTGATCTGTACTGAATAAGCACTTACAGTACTCTTGAAACTGAAAGGATATAAATCTAAAATCTTAACATTTTTTATAAATTATCATCCTCTAAGTCAAAAAAATAATTTTTACCTTTATCAAATTTTTTGCTATTTTCAGCACATGCTGTAAAAAATGTGTGACTAAAAAGATTAATACTTCAAAAACAGATCATTTGTTGAGTATGTCTAGTTCCACATCTCACATAGTGCAGCTGGCTGGGAAATCATATGTGCAGCTTGAAAGTGAAAATCTTGCAGGGACTGCAAAGTGGGCTGAACAGATTCTCAGTGCTGTAGATGAACAGAAGCAACAACACAGGGCACATCACGCAGCATCATATAGGCAGCACGCATTCATCAAGTTTCAGGGTTCTGACCTGAGCATCTTAAATTCACATGCCTCATCAATTACATACAACTTTACTAGAAAGGATGCATAACTGTTTCTCAGTTCACGTGACAATATCTACTTTTTATATGTTATTTAAATTACAGTACATACTTTTGTTTGGCCACATTTAATTCCTCATCCCTATTCAACTCCACTACATCTGCAGTCTGGGTTTACTACACTGAAACTGAATTTCAAACTGGCTGCCAAATCCCACTGGGTCTTTTACCATTTTTGTAGCTTTTTACGTGACTGAACAATGACTCCCTTCTCTTTACAACTCTCATGTCTCTTAGTTTCCCTTGATATCATCCTTTTCTTGGTATTGTTTCGCAGGCAGCACCTTTGTTCTCCACTGCCAGCTCCTCCCTTCTCTGAAATTTCTTTGCAACCTTGGGTTTTAAGTATCACATAGAAGTTAATGACAACCAACTCCACTCTCTCCAGCCAAACTCCTCCACTGAGTCCAAACTCCTCCATAGCTTTATCCAGATATCCCACAGCTGCCTCAAATTCATTATTTTAAAACCCAAATTCCTGTACACACTCTCTCAGAATTCTTAGATCCTCTCCCTATTTTCTAGGCAGTTGCAGATTAAGAAAATCTGAATGGCTTGCCCTCTTCAATTTCCTTCTACTATCTTCTCCCCTGAACAATTCAATTCTAAAGCCATTAAGTGGAGTCAGGTATATGTGGGGGATGGTGGGAGGAAAAAGCCTGACTAAGAAGGGTAAGGAGTGATCCACACCGTGGAGAAGGCAGGATGGTGTCCAGTGCCCACAGGGATACGCAGGGTGTGGGGGCCGCTGCTCAGATGCCCCTTCACAGAATCTGCTACAAGAGCAGAGCTGCTCCGCAGCCCTCAGCCACCTCATCCTGGAATCCACTGTAACAGGAATACCTGCCATGCTTCCTCAAGGCTTCCCCAGCAAACAAACGATGGAGCATGGTATGAATGCCCCAACAGCTAACTGTCTGATGGGACTCCCTGCCCATCTGTTTCTCTGGGGACCCGACCTGACAGAGAAGGTATTCATGTACTGTTGTCAAAAATACTTGGGATGATATAAAAATGTTCTGGATACCACAAAATGGTTACCTTCATTAAACGAAGGTCATTTCGCTCCAGAATATTTAAAGAATATCTTCTGCTATGTAAAGAAATCCAGTGGCTTAGCTAAGGAAAAGATCTCAACAGGGTATGTGAGCTGAAAGGGGTCCTTTTAACACAACAGAAGAACAGAGTTTGTTTTTATATTAATGCTTTGAAGATGAAGAATGGCTGCAGATTTCACACTCTTCAGTCTCTAATGGTTTTGACTTCAAGGGACAAGGTTTTTGGATTTAAAAGGAAAATGCGCTTCTGGAAAATACTGTGTTACAAAAAAGAAAACTTGAAATGTTTCCACTGCTGCTGGAGCTCCAGTGAAGAAGATACCAGCAAGTCTCAAGTCTCATCAGAAACCACCTGGGGAAGCTGCGGAACACAGTGAACTTATTTTCTTTCCCTTTCAAAACAAGTGTATCAATGAGCAGGTTCTCTTTTCCTGAATCATCTGATTGCAAGAAGCTGACTTGAAAAAAAAAGTAAGAAGCTGCAGTCTAATACATTCAAGATGAGTTTTACTGATCTGCCCAGAAAAGTTCTGGATTTCTGTGAAGAAAAGAATATCCTGCTATTCATAGGAAACAATGAACATTATGCTGCAGTTTCAACTTCTCATACATTTGAACAATCTTTTATTTATTCAGTGAACATTTAAAATAGTAAGCTAAAAACATGTTGTCATTTCAGTTGAAAGAAAAATCTGTATGTGCTTGCTTATCTCATGTTTGACCCTAATGGTATTTCTAAAGCAAAAAATAAGCACATGAGATAAATACAACTTTTACATCAAAAAGGTAAATTTACAATAAAGAGGTAAATATAATTTTTTTAAGATTCAAAAACAATACTTTCAGCATATATGAGCCTATAAAAAAGTAATTTTCTAACTGCTTGACCTATCTTTGAACTTGATCATGTCACTGAATAAGCAAATGCTTTTTCAAAGTTTTATATAAAATTGTGTCTAGGCAATATTTTTATTCATATTACTTTGGCTTATGGTTTTGGTTGCTTTACTATTCAGCACTGTCAATAAATTTTCATGTTGTTAAAATTAATTTACAACCTTTATTTAAATTAAATCTGCTGAGTCTACATTAAGAAAAATAAAGTCCCATTTTGGTTTAAGCTAGTTACATGAAATTAATTATGTTTCTAATGAGTTCGCAAAATTCATGGAATGATAAGAGATTAATCTCTCTCTCTCTCTTTTTTTTTTTTTTGCCACACTGTGTGGCTTGTGGGATCTTCATTCTCTGACCAGGGATTGAACCCAGGCCCTCAACAGTGAAAGCAACGAGTCCTAACCACTGGCCCACAGGGGAATTCCCTAAACTAGACTAATTTAAAGTAAGCTAAGCTTAATTAGCAGGGTGTTGTATTTTTTTCCCCCAAGACAAGTTGGCTAAAATGTTTAGTCCTGAATACTGGGGCAGACAGGAGGAATGCTCTTACATGTATGGTATTTCATGTGGATTTCAAATAGCAAAAATTTGTGATAAGGCCTATTTGGACAAGGTTAAGAAGGTAAAGTTGAAAAAAAGAGAAAACTGGAATTTCCTCTGTCTGCTCAATTAACTTGAATTGGAGCTGACATCCTTTGTGGGAAGGAGGAACTACACAAAAAGAAGAGGCTAATAAATTTACCAAATATAAACATGTTCACAGGGGGGAAAAAGCATCCTATACTCAAAAGCGCACTGACAATTATCAATGAATCACTGTATCTACATCTTAACTGTTCAAGCTACCACGAGTCACAGATAAAATAAATTTTAAGTGTTTCCCTAGTATAAGAATACTGAGGAAGGCTGGAAGTGAATATCAGTATTAGGACAAACTGAGATTACGCTTACTTAGTAGGAAGCAATGAGAGCAACACATCATCACTCCTGTGATATTCACAACAAATTCATGAACTGAATCCACAAACGAGGAAACAGGAGACAAACTCAAATTAAGGGTCCTAGTTCAAAATGGCCTGCAATCTTCAAGAGTTAAAGGGATGGGGGAAAAAAACAGATCAAGGGACTATTCTGGATACATGATAATAAATGCAACACATGATATTGAATGGAATCTTGATCTTATATGAGATACTATTTGAAAAACTGGTGAAACTCAAATGAGGTCTAAGGAACAGACAATCTTATATAGCAATATCCTGATTTTAATGGTTATATTGTGATTATTTAGAAGAATGTCCCTGTTTATAAGAAATGCATACTCAAGTGTTTGAGGGTGGTAGTACATCATTTTGATGATTTATCAAATGGTTCTGGGGCACAATATATTCTTAGTATTGTACTTGGACCTTTTCTGAATGTTAAATAGGGAGAAAAGGAGAAATCTGGACATTATTTTGCTTCCTATCATCTATTACAAACTACCCGTGCCTGTCCCCACATCTCTGTCATCCACTTACTTCATCCCTAAGTCTACCTGAGTCCACCTCTTAAATAGCCTTACACTCAATCCCACCTTTCTAGTACTGTTTAATAAGCACATGCTATCTGCTTCTTGCCCAATTGATTTGCGTAACGTCCCTAGTAATCTCCCTACCTTTGTCTCCTGCCCCTCTCATCTACCCTCTATACTGCTGCCACAACAGGAAATGTCAACAACTTAGCGGCAGTTTCTGAACTTCTTACATGCTGAACCCTTTGTTCAGATGAGAGAAAAGCATTGAACAGGTGAAGAGAGAGCAGGGGAGAAGAGAAACACTGTGCACAGAGAGAATGAGCAACCCTCGGGTGACTCTGCAAAACTTCTGAAAACTACTATTCTGTAGGATGAATCTAAACTCCTAAGCACAGTACATAAGACACACCTAATCTGGTCTCACTTCCATCCAGCTTCAATACACACTGGTCTGCCTTTATATTCAATAACTTTTCTCACAGACTATAAACTAAAAAGCTTGGTGATTACACATTTTTAAAACATAAAACTGTAAGTGTCCATCTTAAGTTGTTAGCAGATATTTCTATTTCTTTGTGATAGTTTAAGACTAAAGTCTACTGAAAAAAACTCTATGACTGTGCAGATATCTCCTACAAGTCTTTTGGGGCTTCTCTTGTGGTTCAGCTGGTAAAGAATCCACCTATGATACGAGAACCCTGGTTTCGATCCTTGGGTTGGGAAGATCCCCTGGAGAAGGGAATGGCTACCCACGCCAGTATTCTGGCCTGGAGAGTTCCACGGACTGTATGGTCCACGGGGTTGCAAAGAGTTGAACACAACATGGCGACTTACACGTCGCTTTCACAAGTCTTTCAGGTAGAGTGGCTATCATCACTGCTTGGAGCAAGAACGGTGTCAGGTTTGGATACGAAAGCTGAAATCTGGGTTAGAAAGGTAAATGATCACAGAATTCAGTCAATGTTGTAATTGAGCTGTTCACCATTCAAATATTAAGAGAGTGGGAAAAAATGGGTAAAACACAAAGAATTGACTATTTATCCTCTAATAGTTGACTATTAGAGAGTTGATAAACATATGAAAATGTACTCAATAGCATCAGCCATCAAGGAGATGCAAATTAAATCACATGCAAAAACAACTTCTCATTCACAAGAACTACTAAAAAAATTAAAAGGAACCAAACACCACCAAATGTTGGGGAAAATAGGAAACAACTTAAACTCTTGTACTTGACTACTGGACTTGTAAAATGGTATCACCACAGTAGAAAACCACTTGGTGGTTTCTTATAAAAATATATACTCTTTGAGCTAGCACATACACTCCTAAGTACTTAACCAAGAGAAACGTCTTCAAAAAAGGCTGGTACAAGAATGCTTATATTATAGTAGCTTTATTCAGAATAGCCAAAACTGAAAACAACTCAAATATTCACTAGCAGAAGAAGGGATATACTGAATTGTATTTGTACAATGGAATAGTACACAGAGACAAAAAAGAATGCACTCTGATACATGCGACAACACGGATGACAAAAACAGTATGTTGGACGAAAGAAGTCAAACACAAAAAGCAACGCTATGTACTTCTACTTATATGACATTTACAAATACACAGAACTAATCTACAGTGATAATAATCAGAACAGTAGCTGCCTAAGTGTGGACTGAATGGAATGAGTATGAGGGAAATTTGGGGAGTGACAGAAATATTCTATGTATCAATAGAGGTACTGGTTATGGTTACATATACATAAGTATATACATTTGTCAAAACTCATCTGTACATTTCATTTTAGATAAAAGCACCTCAATTAAAAATGTACAATTAACTGAAGACAATGCAAAAACTTCTCTGCCTTCCTTGACTCCCAACGTCAGACTGTTACAGGCTGAAGAAGGCTTAGGTTTTGCTCTGGGCCCTACTTGAAAAGATAGCAACACATCCTGAAACATCCTGCAGCAAGTAGAGAGAATTTGGAATGAAGAATAGGATATGGCCACATAAGCAACCACACTAGAGGAAACAACATCTGAAGCCACTCCCTACAGAGCCAGTGATCACAGGACCAAAGAAAGCCAGAACTTCCTAAATTTCAGAAGTAACTCAGCCTCTTTAAGCAAAGTCTCAACACCATCAGAATGAACAAGTACCAACTCAAATCCTTTAACTTTGGCCTCTACTCTGCCTCACTACCATTTTTATTTAAACCAGAAAAAGCATACCACTATAATATAGAAAACGGATTGTCTATAGAAAACCAGTGAGTCTGTTTTTTAAATAGGGTTCCCATCTTGATGAGCATAGTTTTAGCATGGCAACTGTAGTAAGCCACACGCGGTAAAAAATGTCCTTGTTTTTTGCTTTTTATAAATTTAGGGATCCTGCTCTCATCTGCTATTGCTTGATCTCCTCATGCCTGGGTCCCTGGAAATTCTAGTCAGTATCTATGCAATTAGAACCCAGGTAACTCTGGCCTGGATTTCTTTTCTTGCTCTCAGGCAAAACAATGACCTCATTTAGATAAATATGCCAGAGAAACACTATTCACAGGCAGACTCTCAGAAACAATCACTCCATCTTCCTCTTCAAATTCCTGGCAGGAAAGACTAAGTGGACACATTGGGGGAAGATACTGCCTGAATGCACTGCACACCAGGTGTCTTCAGAAAATGTGTATTTGAGCTGAAAAGACACACGATTTAAACTCTAGCACGTGCCAGGCACTGGGGATACAATGCGTACCAGAGACATAACCATGCATCTAAAAATCAGAGTGCAAAGGCTCTGCTTATAAATAATGAGACAAACATCTGCTCTAGCTAGACCTTTGTAAAATATGTGGATTAAAAATAAACAAACAAACTTCTAAGAGTTACATAATTATAGTTGAAACCAGGTAAAATAAACTTCATTCTAGCCTGGTTGCATCACTGCTCACCAATGTCATAGTGACTGAAAAAGCAAAAACCATCACCACTACCAAGAAACAAAGAAACAGTAGTGAAAGTGAAAGTCGCTCAGTTTTGTCCAGCTCTTTGAGACCGCACGGACTAGCCAGGCCAGAACTCCAGAATGGGCAGCCGCTCCCCCCTCCAGGGGACCTCCCCAGCGCAGGGCCCGCACCCAGGTCTCCCGCACAGCAGTGGTTCTTTATCAGGGAGGCCACCGGGGAGGCCCAATCAGAAATCCAAGAAGAAACAATTACAGTTCACTCAAAACTATGCTTTCTTTTTTAGTAATGACTAAGCTACTATTTTTTAAATAGTAAGAAGTATGATTTTCTTACAAAGACCTTTTCTGTGTACATGGAAATAAAGAAACACTGTAATAATGATTAAATCAGTAAACTAGATCCTTATGTAATGACCTGTAATTTTTCAGACAAGAAATTTTTAAAATTTTTCAGGTTATAGAATAGCATTTCTGGGCAAACCCAACAAGGCAGTAGTTGTACAACATTCTCAAACTTCCAAACACCCTCAATTTCAGTACAAACAATGCTGTGTTGTACACTCAATCTAAAACTAAGAGGCAGCCTTGTGGGTTAGTCACAACTCGAATTCCTTATCACAATGATGACGGAATAAGGATTTTACCACTAAACTCAGCCATTCAAATAACTGGGAAGTCAATAACAATGGTTATCACTGCTTTCCAGAACTACTGATTTTCAGATCTATTTGAAGGAATATTTCTTAAAACTTTCAAGTTTCTGGATAGGAATCCTTCATACTGAAGTTATTCCTCTCCCCTAGACAAAAGTAGAGGGTTAAGTCAAAAGAACAGTAATAATTAATTGAAAGCCATAAAATACGTCTTTGTTTTTCTACTGCAGCAATTCAATTACTCCAGATATAAAAAATAAAATGTTAGTGGAGGGAAAAAAAATGTTAGTAGGGAATCTTACAGGTTTCTAAGAAGCCTGTTTTGTTACTTTTTTAAATATTCAAATTAGTAAAGATACTTCCACTACATTCGTGTCATCAGCAAACATTCCCAGAGTGTCTACTAGGAGCTAACACTATGCTATGTACAACACACTCATTTAATCTACAACCCTGACATCATTATTTCCATTTTATAAGACAGGAAACAGCCTCGGATGAAGGTAATTTGTCTGAATATTTACAGTCAGTAAGATTTAGTAACAAGTTCGAAATTCAGATATATGTGAGCCAAGGTGTATGTTCATTCCACTAGACCAACCTCCAACATAATAAAAATCCTGAAGCACCAAGAAAAACAAAAAGGACGCAAGTGACAGTAACATAACACCACTACAACCATCTCTTTAATATCAAAGTCCCTTCTTGTACTCACTTCAGCAGCACATATACTAAACATGGAACAATACAGAGAAGATTAGCATGGCCCCAGCACAAGGATGACACACAAATTTGTGAAGTATTCCATATTTTTAAACTCCAAAGTTAGCAGAAGGAAAGACATCATAAATATCAGAGCAGAAATAAATGAAAAAGAAATGAAGGAAACAGTAGTAAAGATTAATAAAACTAAAAGATGGTTCTCTGAGAAGATAAACAAAATTGAGAAACCATTACCAGACTCATCAAGAATCACAAAAAAGAGAAGAATCAAATCAACAAAATTAGAAATGATAGGCTATGACAGACAGTGCAGAAATACAAAGGATTGTAAGAAACTATTATGAGCAACTACAGCCAACAAATGAACAACCTGGGAGAAACAGACACATTCCTAGAAAAATTCCACCTGCCAAAACTGAACCAGGAAGAAGCAGTAACTAAGAGCAAGCCAATCACAAGCACTGAAACCAAAACTGCAATTTAAATAATCTCTCAAAAACCGAAAGTTCAAATCAGCTGGCTTCACAGGTGAACTTCACCAAACACTCAGAAAAGAGCTAAGGCCTATCTTTCTCAAACTCTTCCAAAAAATTTCAGGGGAAGAAACACTTCCAATCTCATTCTACACGGTCACCATCACCCTAATACTAAAACCAGATAAAGACTTCACAAAAAAGAAAATTATAGGCCAGTTATCACTGATGAAAATAGATACAGAAATCCTTACCAAACAATTCAACAACACTAAAAAGATCAAGTTGAGTTTATCTCAGGTATGCAAGGATTCATGCAAATCAATCAATATGATACACCATTTTAACAAATTGAAAGATAAAAGCCATATGATCATTTCAATATATGTAGAAAAGCTGTTGACAAAATTCAGCACCCATTATTGATAAAAATGCTTCAAACGATCGGCACAGAAGGAACCTACCTCAACATAATAAAAAGGCCATATGTGATAAACCCACAGCAAACATTATTCTCAATGGTGAAAAACTGAAAGCATTCCCTCTAAGATCAGGAAAAAGACAAGGGTGCCCACTTTCTCTACTATTATTCAACATAATAAACTACTATTATTGTAGTTTCGTAAGTCCTAACTACAACAATCAGAGAAGAAAAAGAAATTAAAGGAATCCAGATTGGAAAAAAGAAGTAAAACTCATTTGCAGATGATGTGATACTATACATGGAAAACCCTAAAGATTCTATCAGAAGATTACTAGAGCAAATGAATTTAGCAAAGTTGCAGGATACAAAATCAATACACAGAAATAAGAACTTGCATTCTTATACACTAACAACAAAAAATCAGAAAGAGAAAGTAAGGAAACAACCCCATTTACCATTGCAACAAAAAGAATAAAATATCTAGGAATAAACCTACCTAAGGACACAAAAGAACTGTATACAGAAAATTGTAAGACACTGATGAAATAAATCAAAGACAACATAAACAGATGGAGAGATACTCCATGTTCTCGGGTTGGAAGAATCAATACTGTGAAAATGACTATACTACCAAATGTAATCTACATATTCAATGAGATCCGTATCAAACTACCAATGGCATTTTTCACAGAACTAGAACAAAAAATTTCACAATTTGTATGGAAACACAAAAGATCCCAACTAGCCAAAGCAATCTTGAGAAAGAAGAATGGAGTTGGAAGAATCAAGCTTCCTCACTTCAGACTACACTACAAAGTTACAGTCATCAAGACAGAATAATACTGGCACAAAAACAGAAATATAGACAGATGGAACAAGATAGAAAGTCCAGAGATAAACCCACACACCTATGGGCACCTTATCTTTGACAAAGAGGCAAGACTATACAATGGAGAAATGATACTCTCTTCAATAGTGGTGCTGGGAAAACTGGACAGCTACATGTAAAAGAAGGAAATTAGAACACTTCCTAATACCACACACAAAGATAAACTCAAAATGGATAACAGACTTAAATGTAAGACCAGAAACTATAAAATGCTTAGAGGAAAATACAGCAGAACACTCTGACATAAATGACAGCAAGATCATCTATGACTCACCTCCTAGAGTAATGGAAATAAAAACAAAAATAAACAAATGGGACCTAATGAAACTTAAAAGCTTTTGCACAGCAAAGAAAACTATGAACAAGGTGAAACGATAACTCTCAGAATGGGAGGAAAAATAATAGCAAATGAAACAACTGACAAAGGATTTATCTCCAAAATATACAAGCAGCTCATGCAAATCAATACCAGAAAAACAAACAACCTAAACAAAATGTGGGCAAAAGACCTAAACAGACATTTCTCCAAAGACGACGTACAGATGGCTAATAAACACATGAAAAGATGTTCAACATTGTACATTATTAGAGAAATACAAATCAAAACTACAATGAGGTATCACCTCATATCAGTAAGGACAGCCATCATCAAAAAAAATCTACAAACAACAAATGCTGGCAAGGGTGTGAAGCAAAAAGAACCCTCCTGCACTGTTAGTGGGAATGTAAACTGATACGGCCATTATGAAGAGCAGTATGGAGAATCCTTAGGAAACCAGGAATAAAACCATGTGACCCATAATCCCACGACTGGGCACGCACCCTGAGGAAACCGTAAGCAAAAAAGACACATACACCTCAATGTTCACTGCAGCACTATTACAATAGCTGGGATATGGAAGCAACCTAGATGCCCATCAACAGATGGATGCATAAAGAAGCTGTGGTACATATATGCAAAGGAATATTACTCGTCCATATTTACAGTGCGTTAGAGTCAGTGCTAACGAGGTAGACGAACCTAGAGCCTGTTAGACAGAGTGATGTAAGTCAGAAAGAGAAACACAAATATCATATATTAAAGCATATATATGGAATCTAGAAAAATGGTACTGACGGATCTATCTGCAGGGCAGGAAGAGAGATGCAGACACAGAGGACAGACATGTGGACATGGTGTGGCGGGCGGGGGGACGAGCTGAGACAGTAGCAGGGCATTGTGTACACCACCATGTGTAAACAGCCAGCCAGTGGGGATCTGCTGCATGGCTCAGAGAGCGCAAGCCCAGGCCCTGGGACAGCCTAGAGGGTGCGATGGGGCAGGAGGCGGCTCAGGAGGGAGGGGACACGTGCATACTTGTGGTCGATGCATGCTGGTACATGGCAAAAACCAACACAGCATCCGTGAACCAACCACCCTTCAATTAAAATAAGTTAATTAGAATGTTTTAAAAACAAAAAAGCCCCTTCTTAAGATAAGGCCCACTCTCCTGTCTCATAATATTTCTTCCATTAGGAACAGGAACAGTGAGCGGGTCAGCAGTCCATTTGGTCAAAGACAAACTGACAGTGAAAACAGCTGCATAAAACCGAGGTCATAAAACCCAGGGGTTAATATTAATAGTCCATGCTCAGCAGTAGATGACGATACAAATTTTACTTCTACCACTATTCAGCTATGTAAACTTGGACAAATCACTCAGTGCCTTTAATCTCAGCTATCTCATCTGCAAAAGGTAACTTAAAATGGCAGCTCTACCTCACAGAGTTATTTTGAGGACTAGAAAGATAAAGCATGCAAAAGGTTTAAACATGTGCCTGACACATAGTGAGTACTTAATATGTTATTCTTATTAGCTAATAAATAACCTTCTGTTACCAACTTTTAGAACACATCAAAATAGGTTACTTCATCATGAGTTAGGTATGACATAGAAGATTAGCAGTCTTTCTCTTAGAGATACGCAATTCAAATCTGAACTCAATTTGGGTATAATACTTACAAGGTTAGAGTAAGTATTTTCAAAACCAAAGCAGTTCAAAGGTTCCAAGAGGAGTGTTCAGGGTGGGGTCGGGACTGGGTGGGGGCTGAACAGATCTATTGTACACTACTGGTGGGAATGCAAACCGGTATAGCTCCTATGGGAAACAGCACCATATGCTCCAGAAATCCCACTTCTGGGTACATATCCAAAGGAAATGAAAACAGGATACTGAAGAGATATCTGCATCCTATGTGCATTACTCACCAATGCTAAGGTAGGGAATCAGCCTAAGTGTCCACTAATGGATGAATGGATAAAAACATGGAATCTTAAACAAAAAAAGCCAAACTCACAGAAACAGAGAATAAATGTGAATGCTAAGCAAGGTTGCTAAGAAGAAAGAAGCTTTCAGTTGTAAGATTAATAATGTCTGAGGATTTAATGTAAATCAGGATGACTAAAGTAGACAACACTGTATTAGAGAACTGAAATTTGCTAATGGAGTAGAACTTAAATGTTCTCATGGGAAAAAGAGAAATAAGTGAGGTGAGATATCGCTGTTGTTTAGTCTTTAAGTCATGTCTGACTCTTTTGCAACTGAATGGACTAGAACTCACCATACTCCTCTGTACATGGGATTTCCCAGGCAAGAATACTGGAGAGGGTTGCCATTTCCTTCTCCAGGGGATCTTCCCGACCCAGCCATCAAACCCATGTCTCTTGCACTGGCAGGCAGATTTTATTTACCACTGAGCCACCAGGAAAGCCTTGGATGTGTTAATTAACTATAAGGGGAAATTCATTCACAATGAATACATGTTAATATATAAATGTAGTGGTGACTATACACAGTTTAAATACCTTACAATTTTAGATGTCAACTACAGCTTCCCTGGCGACTCAGACAGTAAAGAATATGCCTGCAATACAGGAGAACCCAGTTCGATCCCTGGGTCAGGAAGATGCCCTGGATAAGGGAAAGGCAACCCAGCCTAGTATTCTTGCCTGAAGAACTCCATGAACAGAGAGGCCTAGTGGGCTATATATAGTCCATGGGGCTGCAAAGAGTCAGACATGACTGACTAACACTTTCACTTTTTTTCAGACCTCAAAAAGCTAACATTAATTTCTAAAAAAGAACATTCTAACACCCTAAAAATTCCTCTTGGGAATCTATTATATACTTAAATCTATCTTCACCCACAAGAGTAACTATGACTTTTAACACCATTGATTAATTTTGCCTGTTTCTGAAATCTATATAAATTACATAATATACTTTATACTCTTGTATAACTTGTGTCTCTTTGGGGGGTTTGTTTCTGTCTGCTTTTTCGGCTAAGCATTATGTACTTAAATCTGTCTATATTGTTATCTACGGGTTTCCCTGGTGGTTCAGCAGTAAAGCACCTGCCTATCAATGCAGGAGACTTGGGTTCGATCCCCGAGTCAGGAAGATTTCCTGGAGAAAGAAACAGCAACCCATTCCAGTATTCTTGCCTGGGAAATTTCATGGACAGAGGAGCCTGGTGGGCTACAGTTCATGGGGTCACAAAAGTCACAAACAACTTAGCAACTAAACAACAACATATTGTTGTCTATAACCCTGAACATTCACTGGAAGGACGGACGCTGAGGTTCCAATACTCTAGTTCCCCGATGTGAAGAGCGGACTCATTGGAAAAGACTCTGATGCTGGGCAAGATTGAAGGCAGGAGGAGAAGCAGGCCAACACAGGATGAGACGACTGGATGGCATCAATGACTCTCTGGACATGAGTTTGAGCAAACTCCAGGAGATAAATTTTTATTCTTTCTCTAATTAAAAATATTTAATTACAATTGTTTAATTACCACTCACAATTTATAGGGTTTGGCTTTCAAATATGGTCCTTATAGCTAAACCAGTGTATGCTGGAATAATACACCATTACTACCTTTCCTAAATGAACCAGAGCACTAAGGAATCAAACAGCAAATAACAGAAAGTATTCCTTTATAAAATTATTTGTTAGTAAATGAAAAAGAAATGAGAGAATTAGAACTCTAACATTTTGCAACCTTAAATAAATTAATGGATGGAGACCTGAATATCAAAGCCTTTAACATCATAAAAGGAAGGACATCAGACACTAGGTGACTCCTAAGGAAATAACTCACCATGCCATGACAGAGGGATCAAACCAAGCTTAATAAAGCCTCTGGATCCAGCTGCCAATTTGAGGAAATTAAAAAGGACGATGAATATGTTGAACTGTACCATGATGCATGCAATTAGTCAAATCCAGACTATGAAAAACAGATTAAACAGATAAATTTTAAGAAAGGTATAGAATATAAATCTGTAGATTGAAATAGACTTAAAGAAACAGTAACTTTTTTTTAAGTGGTCAAGATTAAACAACAGTATCTTGACCATGTGAAAAAAGACTTACTGTTTATTTTTATTAAAAATATTTTAATAAATTAATATTTAAATGTCAATTAAATATTACTAATTATTTTATTTAATATTTAAAAATAAGAAACTCTTTTTTTAAGTAACTCTTTTTTTAAATGGTCAAGATTAAACAACAGTATCTAGAGAGACATAATTGAGTGAGAGTATCATAAACAAAAGGAGCTGATCTCTATAAGAGTAACTTAGAGGAAAGTGAACGTGAAAGTCACTCAGTCATGTCAGACTCTTTGCGACCATACCGTCCATGGAATTCTCCAGGCCAGAATACTGGAGTAGGTAGCCTTTCCCTTCTCCAGGGTATCTTCCCAACGCAGGTCTCCCGCACTGCAGGTAGATTCCTTACCAGCTGAGACAAAAGGGAAGCCCAACTCAGAGGAAAAGAGTTACTTAAGAGAAAGGATGGGGCTATGATTGAGTCAGGGCATATGCAGGTGCTTCTGGGATAGTTGACAAACTTCTGTGTATTGAACTGTGTGGTACTTAAAACAATGTATCATCCATCAACATAAAAAAAAAAAAAAAAATTAAAAAATGGGCAGGATGTCTGAATAGACGTTTCTCCAGAGAAGATTTGGAGATGGCTAACATGCACATAAAAAGATGCTCAACATCACTAATGCTCAAACAGTTTTACACCCTTCAGGGAAAAATCCTTTGTGATTGGATGTTTAATGTCTGCCAGGAAACTGGTACTCAAGATGTTGAAGCTACAGTTATTTTATGATAGCACATTTCCCTTATCTGCCTCTTTTTATTCCATCACTGTTTAACCTTATTTTACAAAATTTTATAACCATACTTATGATGCTCTTGATTTCTTGATTCCACAAATCAATTTCATTCGAATCCAAAGAGTGTCAAGTCTTTACATATATTTTGTACCAACTTAAATTAGAAGACAACAAATTTGAGCTTTCACAATTGCTACAAAGATAAATAATGGAGAAATCTGGTGCTAAAAACATAATACAAAAATATATTTATTAGCAATATACAGTATAACTAATAAAACTACCTGAGGAGTGTAATGCTTGTTTATTTTTTGTGTTTATCTTTGCAATCTATTTTATATATATTGACAAAAGAGACTGTGAAATATCTAGCCATGGAGAATATATGACCAGACCAGAGCATGTGTAGAAGGCATTTTGGTAATCATTAATTGCCCTGAAATGACAGACTACAAGTTATGGTGTGGGTCATCTGCACTTCAATCAGTAATATTAGCAAATCTCCAAATGTTAGCCACATTGGTTTGTTGCCCTTGTACATTCTTTATTCATGATATTTCAATGCTGTAAATGCGTGGTCCTTTTTAAACAAAACATTTGCAAAACAGAGGGATTATTTGCTTTTAAAACTTTTGCAAATAAAGGCTTCAGAAATGTTTTTTATTTAAAAAAAAAAAACAGACAAATGCAAATCAAACCCACAATGAGATATAACCTCACATCAATTAGAATGGCCATCACCAAAATACTACACATAGTAAAACACTGGCAAGGATGTGCAGAAAAGGGAGCCCTAGCACATTGCTGGGGAGAATGTAAACTGGTGCAGTCAACTATGGAAAACAGTATGGAGGGGCCTCAAAAAACTAAAAATAGAAGTACCATGTGACCAAGCAATTCTAGTCCTGGGCATATATCCAAAAAAAAAAAAAAAATCAGACTAATTTGAAAAGCTATATGCACCTCAATGTTCATACCAACATTATTTATAATTGCAAAGATATGGAAGCAACCTAAGTGTTTATCAACAGATGAGTAGATAAAGAAGGTATGCAATATTACTCAGCCATAAAAAAGAAATTCTGTCATTTGCAACATCATAGATGGGCCTATTTAACACTTAGTGAAATAAGATAAAGACAAACACTGGATATACATGGAATTTAAAAAATAAAACAAATGAATGAATATAACAAAACAGAAACAGACTCACAGATGAAGAGAACAAACTAAAGGGGAAAGAAACAAGATAGGGATAGGAGATTAAGAGATACAAACCACTGTGTATTAAACAAATTAAACACATGAGCAACAATGAAATACTGTATAGCACAGAGAAATGATATTTTATAATAATTTTAAATGGAGTATACTGTATAAAAATATTGAACCACTATGTTGCAGACCTAAAACTAAAACTATAAATCAAATATACTTCAACAAAAAAGAATACATCATCTTAATGCACTAAAGTATACATTTCTTTTATATAGTTTCCTGTATCTATAATTTATTTTACAATGAAAAGAACAGCTTAAAAACTAGAAGATTATAGATAAGATCTGTTTATTTAATAAAATTCATCAGCAATGGTCCAGTGTCATCTGAATTATTTTCAACAATAATTTTCATTACAAACTCTTACAATAAATATCATTTAAAAATAAAAAGATAGAAAATTGAGCAAAGTGTGTTAAAATGCCTGTGGTTTAGTTGCTAAGCTGTGTCCAACTCTCGTGACTCCATGGACTGGAGTCACTCCATGAGCCTGCCACACTTCTCTGTCCATGGGATTCTCCAGGCAAGAATACTGGAGTGGGTTGCCACTTCCTTCTCCAGAGGAGCTTCCTGACCCAGGAATTGAACTCAGGTCTCCTGCACTGCAGGCAGATTCTTTACCTACTGAACTATGAGGAAAGCCCTAAAACGCCTGACGCTTATCTTAATAATTCTAAAAGAAACTACTCAGTACAATATCCACTCATTGCTCCTGTAGCAGTAAGACAGCTGCCAAATTCGGCAAATTTAACAAATTTGGGGATGCAGCACATAGCTTGAAGCCAGTTAATTTACTCCTAGATACCTCTTCATTTCACAATTGCACAAGCAGTATCCAAAACAGTAATTCACTTATGTAGCTGGATAACAAGCTACAGCTGCCAGGCTGCTGGACTTTTCTGGATTTCTTCTACTCTCAAAAAATCTAGAGAAGGCACCTAAATTTCAGATAGTATTTTGAAGAAACCTTCGGTATCTCATTTTAGAGTTACAAAGTTTGACCATGTTCTTCTAAAATTCAAAACTCCTGATTACATTAAAACATAATCATATAGATACTCTTCTGAGGTGGATGTGCCACTCTTTTTTTCCTGCCATTCTAAAGTTCAATTAATCAAGAAATTACAATAAATTATGAAGTATCTGGTAGGAAATGAAGCAGATGTGACACATAAAAAAGCAATCTTGTCCTGAGATAGCCTGAAATCTAGTTGTAGATATAAGTATGTATTACTTTATGAAAGTCAAAGTGTAAGTCTCTCAGTTGTGCCGACTCTTTGCAAACCTATGGACTGCAGCCCACCAAACTCCTCTGTCCACAGAATTCTCCAGGCAAGAATACTAAAGTGGTTAGCCATTCCCTTCTCCAGAGCATCTTTCCGATGCAAGGTCTGAACCCAGGTCTCCTGCATTCAGTTCAGTTCACTTGCTCAGTCGTGTCTGACTCTTTGAAACCCCATGGACTGCAGCACGCCAGGCCTTCCAGTCCATCACCAACTCTCGAGTTTACTCAAACTCAGGTCCATTAGGTCGGTGATGCCATCCAACCATCTCATCCTCTGTTGTCCCCTTCTCCTCCCACCTTCAACCTTTCTCAGCATCAGGGTCTTTTCGAATGAGTCAGTTCTTCGCATCAGGTGGCCAAAGTACTGGAGTTTCGGCTTCAGCATCAGTCCTTCCAATGAATATTCAGGACTGACTTCCTTTAGGATGGACTGGTTGGATCTCCCTGCAGTTCAAGGGACTCTCAAGAGTCTTCTCCAACACCACAGTTCAAAAGCATCAATTCTTCAGTGCTCAACTCTCTTTATAGTCCAACTCTCATATCCATACATGATTACTGGAAAAACCATAGCTTTGACTAGATGGACCTTTGTTGGCAGAGTAATGTCTGTGCTTTTTAATATGTTGTCTAGGTTGGTTATAACTTTCCTTCCAAGGAGCAAGAGTCTTTTAATTTCAGAACTGCAGTCACCATCTGCAGTGATTTTGGAGCCCCCCCAAAACAAAGTCAGTCTCTGTTTCCATTGTTTCCCCATATATTTGCCATGAAGTGATGGGACCAGATGCCATGATCTTAGTTTTCTGAATGTTGAGTTTTTAGCCAACTTTTTTACTCTCCTCTTTCACTTTCATCAAGAGGCTGTTTAGTTCTTGGCTTACTGCCATAAAGGTAATGTCATCTGCATATCTGAGGTTACTGATATTTCTCCCAGCAATCTTGATTCCAGCTTGTGCTTCATCCAGTCCAGTGCTTCTCATAATGTACTCTGCATATAAGTTAAATAAACAGGGTGACAATATACAGCCTTTACGTAATCCTTTCCTGATTTGGAACCAGTCTGTTGTTCCATGTCCAGTTCAAACTGTGCTTCCTGACCTGCATATAGATTTCTCATGGGGCAGGTCAGGTGGTTTGGCAACTGAATACAGATTTCTCAAGAGGCAGGTCAGGTGTTCTGGTATTCCCATCTCTTGAAGAATTTTCCAGTTTGTCATTATCCACACAGTCAAAGGGTTTGGCATAGTCAGTAAAGGAGAAGTAGATGTTTTTCTGGATCTCTCGCTTTTTCGATGATCCAACGGATGTTGACAATTTGATCTCTGGTTCCTCTGCCTTTTCTAAATCCAGCTTGAACATATGGAAGTTCACGGTTCATGTACTGTTGAAGCCTGGCTTGGAGACTTTTCAGCATTACTTTGCTAATGTGTGAGATGAGTGCAATCGTGCAGTAGTTTGAGCATCCTTTGGCATTGCCTCTCTTTGGGTTAAGAATGAAAACTGACCTTTTCCAGTCCTGTGGCCACTGCTGACTTTTCCAAATTTGCTGGCATACTGAGTGCAGCACTTCACAGCATCAGCTCTTAGGATCTGAAATAGCTCAACTGGAATTCCATCACCTCCACTAGCTTCGTTCGTAGCAATGCTTCCTAAGGCCCACTTGACTTCGCATTCCAGATGTCTAGGTCTAGGTGAGTGATCACACCATTGTGATTATCTGAGTCGTGAAGATCTTTTTTGTATAGTTCTTCTGTGCATTGTTGCCACCTCTTCTTAACATCTTCTGCTTCTGTTAGGTCCATACCATTTCTGTCCTTTATTGTGCCCATCTTTGCATGAAAGATATGCCCATCTCCCAGACTGCAGGCAGATTCTTTACTATCTGAGCCACCAGGGAAGTCCCATATTACTTTAATTACTTAATTTTTTTTAATGCTCTGGAAGTTAGATATGACTGAGCATACAGGCACTGGGTATATAATAGAAACTCCAAGGAGGAACAAATTTTATGCAACTTGAAAAGTGACACAGCTCTGCACATGAAAAACATTCAGTAAATACCAAAGGAAGGGAACAAATCAACACAAAGAATTGATGAAGTTGTACATATACAGAGAATTGCATAGGCATCTCAACAACCAGCAACATAAAATTTGCTCCTCACCAAAAAAGCTCTCTAAAATCTGAAAACACACCTGAACATTTCATAGATTCTAAGTGTCACATTTTTTCATATCTTAGTTTCTCTGAAATTGATGGCATGCCAGTTTAAATGGTAGCATTTTTTCTTCTCTAATAGCTAAAATAATCCTCAACCCCAAGCTTCTTAGATTTGATCAAATATATAAATTGGTTCTAAGCAAAAATATGTAACATAACCTCAAAATTACTTACTTACTTCATGAAAATTTATATACAGAATTATAATTTTATTATAAATAACAAGTAAAAAACGCAATGAAAGCCAGATACCTTTTACTCTCAGATCAAATCCCATGAGTTCTGATTCTTAAAATTTATAAACATAAAACATAATAATGGGCACTACAAGCTCATATAGCACATATCCCATAAAATATACAGCATGCATATTCTCTAACATTACTGCAAATGGTACTGTGAGGTAAGCAACTTCAGGTAAAGTTTCTCAGTTACAGAAATATTGAATATATTCTTTCTTTTTTACACTAAAAGGCAGCAAGCTTGAGAAAAGAAAATCTTTGCAACTGTATTTTTATCTATAAATGGAAGAGTAAAGTAATGACCATATTAAAGAATAGAAATTTCACTGAAAAACAAATAGAAAGGGAACAGAAGGGGTTATTTTCATATTAATCAAGTTAACTTCATGTTCACTTATAAATTATTCCAAAGGAAAACTCACATGATTAACGTAATGCAGTAGCATAAAACAAGCAACCTGGTGTGTTCTGTTTTGACTGGGGGAAGATGCCATGTTTCTTTAAAAAGTAGCCAGCGCCTCTTCCCGTGTAGCCAGGGCAACAGTCTACAGTCTGCTGGAAGAGTGCAAAGGGGCAAGAATGAAACTGCTGACACGGAGGCTAAGCAGAGCATCCTCCCCTTGAAAGCACCACTAGTTCAATCAGAGCATGAACTGACATCAAGTGAAGAGCTTCCCTACCAATCTTTTACCATTATGGCATCAATATCTGACTAGAAAAGATTTGAAACTAACGACATATTAATCAGTTAAGGGAAGAATAAACCTTAAATCAGTAGGAGAATCTTTATGTATGTGTGCACCCAAGAGTATGTATATATGCTTGTAGAGGAATTATGGTAGTCAGGATAGGAATTAAGCATGGGAATTATAGTAGTCAATGAATCTGACTTTTGCTACAGAGGTTGTAACCTCAGAAAAGTCCTTGCAGTCTCAAGTTTCATCATTAGAAAAGGATATAACATTTGTTACTGCTTTATGCCAGGCACTGTGCTAGATGTTTTAAGTGAATTCTCTCAATCTTCAAAATACCCTACCAGATTAATTAGTAATATCCTCACATAACCAAAACTCAGTCACCTAAATTTGACTTAATTTAACAAGTCAGCCTAATTCCAAAGCCCCTTTCCTTTACTATACATGGTAATATACAAATATAAACTTGAATGTACACAGATACAGTTCAGTACATGATTGATGGCAAAGCAATGAAACAACTAGAGACTACTGTCTATTTTTCTACAAAACATATTTTTGTAGTTGAGAATTAGTTCATTCATTTATCATTAAAGGATGAGGTCAGTATAATGTGAAAGTCACATTGGTCCAGAAAGAATTTTCTCCAGCACAGTAATGTTTTAAAGCCCCTAGGGACAAGCACTCTCACAGAGAGAGCCTTAGCAATATATGATGACCTAAAGGAGAAAAAACTGTAGTAGAGGACAAGCAGAAGACAGTTAATGACCTCAAGAACTGCTAGGAATTCTACAATGCTAAATTATCTGGCCAGGCTGTGAGTACAGATAAATAAACCATGAAAATATTTCCCCATGTTTACTTTTTCTTAAGAAAAAGGGGGTTAGGTAGAGAGGACTGATAAAGAAGGCTTTATCTTGGATCAGAATTTTTAATTTGTCTTAAACAGAACTGAATGCCCTTGTGGACCTACATTTCAAAGGTGAAGCCTAACTAATGTAGCAATGTTGAGCTATATTAATAATTTTATTAAACTTGTTACCAGTAAAGACAAAACGTGTTTTGCCTTTATTTATTTATTTATTTATTTTGCCTTACTTTATATAAAGGTCAAGACTTAGTAGAAAATTTTAAAAATCAAGGCATGTAAAGAAATATTTAAAATTATATATAATCTCATCATCCAGAGATAATCATTTTATAAATTTGTTGTATTTGCTTCCAGTCTCCCTCACTACAATATGTAACAAATGTTATTTTCAAAACTGATGTCATGGTAGGTTAAACTCCATGAAAATGCTGACCTTAAACCAACAGATCTACAAAAATGGCAGTTTCATGCAGTTCAACTTAATATGAACTACATATGTATGGACATATATATACAATTTCATATTCTTTTTTTGAGACTTTATATTAAATCATGATTATTTTTTACATCTTCAATATTCTTTCCAAATATGACATTTTAAGGCTGGATAGTAGCCCAAACAAATAGCTGTAATAAATACTTTTAACCATTTCCCTGATATTTGAAACTCAATTATTTCCAGTTTTTCACCATTACAAACGATACCGCTATGAGTATCCGTATGCCTAAGTCTTGTGCCTAAATAAGTCTCTGACTTATTTCCTTAAAATAAATTCCTAGAAGCAGGCTTACTAAGAATCAAGCTCATGAACAATTTAACAAGTTCTTAAAAAGCCTACCATGAGAAAATTTACATTACCAATTTATATTTCACCACTAGTGTATGGGATTGCTCATTCCATCTCAAACTGTTTTTAACACTCTGAAAAACGATTTTACAAATGATCTATGGTTTGCAAACCTACTTTTAGAGAAAGGAAAGCTGAAAAGCAATACATACAGACAAAGTAAAATAGGAGCACATTTCCAATGTTCTCAAGACTTGGTTATACAATACAAATCACCTGAGCGGACTGTTTGACAATCCCTAGACCCCATTTTAGTGATTCTGTCAGTGGGTCTGATGGGTACTGTGCTTTTAACTACCATCCTGAACCACACAGATGCAAGTGTCCTCTGAAGCACACTCTGAGAAACATTACTGCAAACTGACTACAAACGCTTTAAATGAATAATTACTGCAACAATGAAAAGTATATTCCAAATAACCGAATAAGAGGGTAATATACATCACTTTCTTCTTATTCAAGTCATAAATATTAAGTAATCATATAATGTCTTTAGACAAAAACCTGGCTTCATCTCTGCAGTCACTGCTTAACTCAAAGTGCAAATACTCTGAAAACATACCAAAATATGTTGTTTTAATTATCAACAAAACCAAAAATACGTAGGTATAAGTTCAAACATTGATTCTATTTTCCAGTTGTGTGATTTAACATAAGTTACATAACCTTTGAGTCTCAGTTTCCTCATCTTTAAAAATGACAATAAAAATATCTATCTCATTATGACATAATTAACAAAAGACTGCTTAGCATAGCATCTGCTCCAAGTTAAAGGTTCAATAAATGTTTGTCATAATTATTACGACATGATCTCCACTTCAGTACCTAATTCAATCAACCCACAAATCACTTTGTCCAGGCAACAAAGAGGACTGTGTTCAACTTATCTCATAGGCCATATAGGGAAAAACAAATAGCAACACAAAGACTACCTTTAAAATAAAAATGATGAATAAAAAATATGCTAGGTACTGAAACAAACTCTTTAACAACATTACCTTTGATAGGATAAGAAAAACTGGCAGCTCTAGAAATGAATCCCAAATTTGTTCTTTTAAAAACAAGGATAATTATCTAGAATATTGAATTTTGAGAAGATAAAGTGTTCTTAGCAAAAGCATGTACCTGTCCTCGTGCCCCTCCATCAAAAAAACATGAAAAACATCAATATTACCTAAAACCTGATTAAGAAATGTCATCCTTCCTCCTAACTTCAACTTGCTTCCAGGTCAAGTATTATAATACCTCACACTGGAATGAGTAAATTGATTTCTTTTTGGTGGACATTTTAGAAGCATTATGCTTAAGGAACCTTAAAAATGTTCGAGTATAAATTGATCAAGGTCATCAAGTAGATCAGTGACAGGAGTCTAATTAAATCTAAGTCTTTTAATGCTTGATCTAGAGCTCTAATAAAAGGCAGTTCCACTAGGGTTAGAACTTCACTAAGTGAATTACCTATTTATTTTACATGAAATACTGTTGAATTACAAATCACACTTATCTCCTCTTTTATAACCAATATTCTAAAAAAGTAGTCAACACTTTTGGTATTCACTTCCTTTCCTCCTATTTGCTCACCCCATTGCAAAAAAAGTTTAATGTACACCGCTTCAGTGAAACTTATATCAATGATTAATTTTTTGGTAATCCACCATTCAACATTTCAATATATGTGAAACTTCAACATATCTTTGATGAAATCTCTTATGATATTCACATCCTTATCTTCATGTTATCAGTGTTCACAGAGGTTTTTGGGGGGCAGGGGGCAATAAACTTGTTACCATTGAATAATAAAAGATTATAAACTCTAGTGTTTAAATTATATTACCATCTTCCATAATTAAACCTTTAAGTATCTGGATTTCAGATAAAGTACAGAATGATACTGGAAATATTTTCATCTTTCAAGGGCAAGTATTTAAGTACATTATAAAGAAAAGCTGCCGTCCCAGGAAGGTTTGACTATAATATACAATGGCAATTTTATGCTCAATTTCTTCTATAGCAAATTACTAACACTGATTAATTAATATAAATGTTTTAGATGTGGTTGAAAGAAATAGCATCTCTGTAATGGCAAGAACAAAAACATGGCTAAATAATGTAAATTAGGGAAGGAAAGAGAATTCAACACTTCTATGTATCAGGTTCTGTACAAAACACTTCATATGTTAGATAGTTAAGACAGGTAGAGGAGTTGGTGAGGAATGTAGAGAGGGGAGATAATTTTCTTTCCTCATGTAAAGCCCTAAGCAGAACTTTAATGTCATCAAAATCTTAGGCACCAGTTTCTGAAAGTCTCTTACAGAACACTAGTTCTATTTTATTTAAGCTTTGGTCTTATAGTTCTATATTTATAATCAATTATTTGCTTAAAATGCATAAAAGATGAAAATAAAGATTATTAAACTATAATCACTGAAAATTCATAACTGTGGATAGCAGGTTTCTAATACTTATATCCTTAAACACTACTTTAAAATAACTGCTATGTTTCTATCAGCGTTCCTTAGAGTTGGTCCAACCCAGATTTTCCAAATGTTGTTACGTCTATGAGAACACTAAGAAAGCAAAAGACCAGAGAAGAATAGACAACTCTAACAAAGCACTAGGACAAGAACTTACCACAATGCCATTATCATAATTACAGCTAGAGTTTAAAACTGATGAAATTTAGAAATATGAAAAATATTCTGTTTCACTTAAATCACACAGGTTAACATAAACTGTAATATTTTAGAGATGTGTTCTCATGATCAATACCAAAGTATGTTGATACACATGTTGACGCTCAACTACGAGCAGGGAGCAGAGATTTTATTTCATTATATTCAAGGCTACCTTTGATGAATTGATGGATGAAGTAACACCTAATCTCTAAAATTTCATGGGGGCACTCAAACTAAGTATAAAATTTACAAAACTTAAAGCAAAGGAAACAAAAAAGAAAAGCTCACTACTCATTTTAAAAAGACATGCTGCTGCTTTAAGTGGCCAGCAGTCTCACAGCAACTCCGGGCTGCAATCACAACATCCATTAGAGTGCTCCACTGCTCAGAGCGAGCAAGCAAGTGGTTGTCAGTGCAGCTAGTAAATCACCTGATCCTATTACAAAATCAATTACTGCAGTGCATTTCCATTGCTACACAATCTGATGATGACAAAATGATATTGGATAGCTGCTGCAAGGTCAAGAAAACTGCTAAGAACATCTTTAATTGATCTTTTATTTTTAATCATTTGGTCCTAGTTATAAGGCATCCATTTTAATTGTATATTTTTATTTGAAATAAATCTATGTAGTTACCTTAGGTTGTCTAGGACATTCGATGGATAATCTCTGCAACTGGTCTGATGTATGGCTACCAGAGAACAGCTCGGAGCAGCAGGTCGAACGGCTCAACCTCTTCATTAAGGAAGAGACAACGCTGCAGCCACAGCCACACATTGACTTGTTCGTTAGACAACAATTTAACTTAAAAATCAGAACTGGCAATGTCCCGTGTATACTCAGAACTGGCTAACTGCCTCATTCTGCAGCCCTCTGGCGGAGAGAAACACTGTTAAAAAAGAATAAAACAACAGCTTCCCTACAGAAGATACCAGCCACAAACTCATTGTCAAGAACTCAATATTAAAAGCAGAAGTCTCCCGGCTACTCCTTAGAAAGAAGGTAAGGTGCTTTAATATTTCAAACTGTTTTATATTAAAGCCCAAGTACTTAATAAAGGAGCAAACTCAAGATAAAATACCCCAAAATTATACTAACCACTCTTTCTGTCTTCCATCAGTTTAGATCTGTTTGCCTACTCCTCCGGCTCAGCCTATCCAACCTGTTCCCTCTGTAAATGCCCACTGTCTCACCAACCAACAGGAACGAGCCCCACCCCTGCTTGTCCCCAAACACTCAGTTCAAGAACCGCTCAATATCTGGAAAAGAACTGCTGCTACATTGCTTTGAGAAACAACAGGAAGCAAATTACTGGACGGATTCTTTACCTTACCAATCAGAACTGCTGACCCTTTGACTCTACGATTCAAGAAGCCTGCCAAACACTCAAAGTAAGAATAACAGCTGATTTTACTTCTGTATTATAGATTAATTTATAGGATTGTTTTCAATCTTGTTATTCAGTCTAAAATTAAAAAAAAAACATAGGCATAACTATTTTTTAAACAAAATTTAGACAGTAGCTAATAAATAATCTTTTGAGTATGGCTTGAAGAGGGCAGGATGGTGGTTGATAGGCAAAGTAAAAAAATTCCTTCTGAACACTGCACTTAATACTTGAGAATTATGGAGCAATAAAATACTATACCAAAGACAGTGGTGTCAATAATGATAGAACAACTAAGAAAGAGAATCCAAGGAGGCCCCTGCTATCATAAATGTTAGAAGAGTTAAAATGAGAAGGAAAGGGTGGGTGACTTTATAGACAGGTATTGATAATGGATGATAAGCCACCAAAAACCTGGTTGCTTTGATACTGAATCTTCTCCCACTTGCTTATCTGCATCTCATTATAAAGATTCACAAAACACAAACCACCCTGAAAACATAAACAGTATTAAGTATGTTAGCCATGCTCTAGGATCTCTTGCCAATAATATATAAAGATATATGTATATATACCATGTTATTATAATTCACATTATAATTCCCAGGACAAGAGAGGGTTACATTAATAAAAAATCTTTATAGTTTCTTCCCAAACAATCAGACTTCAAAACAAATATAACTTAATGAACATTCACAGACCCACAATTATCAGTCTTTGTTAATAGAATCCTTTTTGAGGAAGAAGTCTAAGAACTTTAAAAAAAAAAAATCTTGTATTAAAAATGTATTTAAAATTGTAAAATGTATTTAAAGATTTTTTTAATGTAAAAAAAAAACATTAAAAAACTTCCTGTTTTATGTAGGTTTTTCATTTGTGTATGTCTCATGTTCAATTTCTTCTTTGGTCTAAATCTAAAAAGAGCTAGTATCGCCTCTTCCTTCACCTTGCTCTGCCCTTTTGAAATTCATATAAACTTAAATTAATTTCCAGAATATCTAAAAACAGGCATGCACTTCACATTGCATTTTTAAAAAACCTTTTGTAGATAAAGGCTATGAAAACAAACAAGCAAATAATGCAGTAACCTTTTACTCGCCTGCTGGATGTACTGTCTGCTGCACAGAATTTTAAATCCTCATCTGCAGATGCAATTGAGCTGGGATTGCCAAGAACCCTGCTTTTCCTGTGCTGCTGCTACACAGCTATTCATCGAAAGAGCGTGTTACATGGGATGTGAAGTACTATCAGTTTAAGTTTCTTACATGATTTAACAAAAGAACTTCTAAAATCTAGCTAAAGCTCTTCTCTATCACATTTTCAGAGGCATGTCAGACACGCTGGGGAAAAAGGTCTCACTGCTGCTAATGCACTCCTCCTAGCAAACATGCGAGATTGGGAAGCTTAGAGAGGTAATGAAAAAAATTAATACATCATCCTAATGTAAGAACAATGTATTGAGTGTTAAAACCTCATGCAATTTATATCGTCAACAAATATATAGCATGCCCATAACAAACTGAGGTTTTTCATTAGTTTTATAATTAACAAAGACTTTAAAGAAATCATTGTGACTAATATTACAGACAAGCATCAATAAAAATCCCCACCAAATGATGCCAATGAAAGTAAGTTATTTTACTAACTACTCAGCATCAATGTTGTTTCTAAACAAAACCATGAAATAAAAGATGCAAAAGTATAGATTACTACTTGTGAAATAACTTGATGTGCAGTGCTTCATTTCCCTCATTCCCCATCAATACCCTTTGGATCTTACACTATTTATAACTAAAAGAGAATATAAGCAATAAGTGCTATTTTCATTATTTATTATTTTTCCTTCCAGGTCAGCTAATTTAATGTACTATTGATTCTTAGGTTGCATACTGATGGAGGCAAAAGGCAAACCAACAAAGAGAAAGCTTTACAAACTATCAGTAAAAGAAACACAATTTATGGGGGGGGGGGGTTTAATAATTATCTCTGGCTATAGTTCTATTGGCCAAGAGGTAGAAACAACATTAATATTTGCTCACTAATGACGCTGAGCATCATGACTACTTTTTAATAAATTGACTGCATTTTAAAATTGTGCTTTCCCCCTTAATTGAAAGTAACTGAATATCAAAAACTTGTTTTAAAATTTTTAACAATCTATTACCACTGAATTAATTTCTAATTCTCTAAGAATTAGAGAATTAGAGACCATTCTACTACATGGTAGGCTATAACACGAAATCTACAAACAACCCTGTAAGTCAGGGCACACTTCCTCAATGCCCAAACATATTGATACATATGTAAGTAAGCACCAGCTAACTTCAGTAGTTCCCCTAAAGTAAAACATATGGAATAGAAACACTCAATTGGTCCTATCATATTTTAAAATTTTTTTCTTTAATTTAAACGTGTAACTCTATGGCTGATTCATATCAATGTATGACAAAACCCACTGAAAAATTAAAAAATTAAAAAAATTTTTTAAAAAAGACTGTATTGCCTCATAGAGTAGCCCAGTGAGAAATTATTCCAGCAGTTCTCAAAATATGGACTTAGGGGTGGTCTCTGAGACTCTCACATGGTCTGTCAAAATTATTTTCATGATACTAAGATGTTATTTGTGTCTTTCACTCTCAACCTCTCATGAGTATATGATGGAAGTTTTCCTTAGACTACATGGTTTGTAATATTTAACAGACTGAATGCAGAAGCAGATAAGAGACTTCAACTGTCTTTCACTAAGCCAGACATATTTGCAGAAATGTAAAATAATGTCATCTTTCTTATTAACTTTTTTTGCTTGGAGAAAATATGGATAATTCCTCTGAAATTTATTAATTTCATGAACATGCCAATTAACAATTAACAATTATTTTTATGTGAATTTAAAGAACTAATACTTTTAAAACTTCTCAGTTTTACTTTCCACTAGGATAAATATTGAGAAATATAACCCAAATAAATCAAAGCTCTTAAGGGTCCTAAATAATTCCTAAGAGTGCAATGTGGTCCTGAAATCCAGAAAAGTTGAGACTCCTTGCTTACATTTTTCCTTCAAAGCTTATACTTTGGGGTTATAAGAATGACTTCAGCAATTTTAAAAAGCAGTCATTTTTAAAACACTCATTTTAGAATATCAAATATAAAAAGTTTCTGAATTTTCACTGTTGTCATTTTCAATACTCGACTTGAAGTCATCTTGATTATTGAGTACAATGATTATCACCTGTGTCTCATAGTAATGTTAAAAACTAAAACACATTTTTAAACATAATAGATAACTGATAATTATGATGCTCATACAAGACATTAAAATCTAGTTTGAAACACATACACATAGAAAAAGGGAGAAAATCAGTTATTAGAAAAAGGAGAAATGTAAGATTATATATTTTTAACACAAAAAGATACCATAAGAACAGTTTCTAAAATTCATCTTGCCCATATAATATTACTAGTTTTAAGTAATTTTTTTTCCTGAGAAGCAGTACATAACATTCAAGGTATTATTAATATTGCTATATTTGTTATTCTTTATGTTTTTATGAGGTAAATTCCACACATCATGTCACTCTCTTCCCCCACCCACACACACCTTTATCACTCCCTTATATAATCATAAAATCACTGTATTACACATCAAATTAAATTTCCAAGGTATTAACTAATATTAGTCAATACTCAAATTTCCAAGACTGCCTCAAAATGTCTATTTCAGGTAATGTGATCTAAACAGAATCCAAAAAGAATTACTCTTGATAAGTGGTTCTAGGTTTCATACATCTCTGACTTGAGAGCAACTCCCCTACTCCTTATTTTCATGCCACTGACTTGCAGAAACCTCTTTAGTTTCCCTATATCCTGAAACAGTTCGTATGCTGCTTCACTATGTCATTTACTTTCTCCCCCAAGCTTTCCTATTTCCCACAAATAATATTTGATAATGACTATTCCAAATTCCAAACTCAACAGAAATACGAGAGACTTAGGTGGCAGACATTCTAATTCCAGCAACTTTTAAACACTATCTGAAATTAATTTGAAATATTTAACATGGTGCAGTAGCTCAGAAAAGACAGAAGAGGGAACTATAATATTTAGTAATTCTACATTTAAATAGCACTAACTTTTGTTTTAAACTTAAACACTGAGTTTCAACTTGGCAATGGTTAAAAATATAATAGTGATAATTGCTTTATACATCCTCCTACCAAAAACAAAACTAACACAAACAAAAAACCCTAGATTACAGAAGAAAAAGATTTGGAAAAACACAGTAAAGACTGAATGCACAGATATTTATAAGCTGTATCACACTAATAAATAACAACCATTAACAGAAGCTACCATTTAAAATTACTCTATCAAACAATGCACTTCCATTTTCTAAATTATTTTCTTTAATAATAAATGAGCACAAAGAGTAAAACCAATGTATGTTTTATAATAATACTTCAGTCGCTCAGTCGTGTCCAATTCCTTGTGACTCCACGGACTGCAGCACGACAGGCCTCCCTGTCCATCACCAACTCCCAGAGTCTGCTCAAACTCATGTTCACCGAGGTGGTGAGGCCATCCAACCATCTCATCTTCTGTCGTCCCCTTCTCCTCCTGCCTTCAATCCTTCCCAGCATCAGGCCTTCCCTTGTGGCTCAGCTGGTAAAGAATCCGCCTGCAATGTGGGAGACCTGGGTTCGATCCCTGGGTTGGGAAGATACCTTGGAGGAGGGCATGGCAACCCACTCCAGCATTCTGGTCTAGAGAATTCCATGGACTGTATAGTCCATGGGTTGCAAAGAGTTGGACATGATGGAGCGAGACTTTTACTTTCACTTTGTAATAATAAGTTTAGTTCAATATGTTTTTAAAAATAGTTTTCTTGAAGTTATAAGGAAAATCCAGAAATTAAGGGTTTTACAGCAAGTTATTTTTACATATCCATTTAGTCACAGGGAAACTGCAAAAAGACTTTAGTAATAATGACATTTCAAGAATAAGCATATTCTACTAAAATGTGTGCTCTGAAAAATACTGATATTTTATTAAATGTAAATTTCATTTATATAAAAATACAATCTCACTTTAATTAAAGCTGAAGTACTTTATGCAAGTACATAAAAGAGCAAAATTCACACACACATGACTGCTACACTACTAAGACAAGACACAAGAGAGTTAGCCAGGTAACTACAGGGCAAAATTCAGGCAAGCCTTCGGTTATAAGCTAACAAGGATCACCTTTCCTCCAGTTTCCAATAACACATTCATTTCCTTTGAAACCCCCCACCAGCAGCATTAGTAACATTCATATTTCCACCAAAATTCTTTTTATGACAACTTAGATATTTCTTTAAGAAGCTACAGGCTTTCTTTACCACTCTCTTTTCTTTCTTCCGAGTCCTCACCTTCAGCATCTTTAATGTCCAGATTTCTATCAACAATTTGTTCAAGGCAATCTAGGCTTTTCCTATCATGCTCCACAAAATTCTACTCACCACACAGTTTCAAAGCCACGTCTATATTCTTAGGTATTGGTTATAGCAGCACCCCCCCTTCTGTATTAGCTTCCCATGTAATCTGCTACAGCACATTACCACAAACCTGGTGGCATATAACAATGAATTTTATCATCTTGAAGTAAGAAGACCAAAATCAGTTTCACTGGGCTAAATACCAAGCTGTTAGCAGGGATGTTCCTTCTAAAGGCTCTAGAAGGGAATCTGTTTCCTTGCCTTTACTAACTTGTAGAAAGCTGCCTGACTCCTTGTTCCTGGTCAAAGTGCGCCACTCTAAGCTCTCCTCCAGTCTCCCAACTGTCTTCTGCCCTCACCTTCTTACCTCCCTCTTATAAGGAGCCTGTGATATACGAGGCCCACCTGCGTAACCGAGCACCTGAACGGCCACCTGGGTGACCGAGGGTCCTTAACTTAATCACCTAAGAAAAGCTCCTTTAGCCACCTGAGATCGATTATCACAGGTTTTGGAAATTAGGACATGGATATCTTTGGGAATACTACTCAAACTCCCACAATTTATCACAAGAAGCATGAAACAGAAAAACCGGGCTTCCTGGGTAGCTCAAACGGTAAAGAATCTGCCTGCAATGCAGGGGACCGGGTTCGACCCCTGGGTCGGGAAGATCCCCTGGAGAAGGGCATGACTAACCCACTCCAGTATTCTAGCCTGGAGAATTCCACAGACAGAGGAGCCTGGTGGTCTCCAGTCCACAGGGTCGCAAAGACTTGGACGTGACTGAGCGACTAACCCAATATAAAAGAAAAGATATAAACTCAGCTTCATCAAAATAAAAAAAAAAACTTTTGAACTTCAAAGACACTTATTTTTTTAAAAAAATGAAAAGGCAAGCCACAAACTGGGAAAAACCTGTGAGCAGTTATCCAAAGAACTTGTTTCTTATAAAGGTTACCATACACCTATTTTTTGAATCCACTATTTCACTAGGAGGAAACACAAAAGTGCATGTCCACATAAAAAACTGCATGCAAATGTTTATAGCCAATTTGCAATAGCCAAAATCATTAACAATACAATGCAGTAACAGGTAAATGGAAAACAATTTGTGATATTAAAAAAAAATACAGTATTTCATAATAAAAAGGGACAAAGTATTGCTAGTCTATCCAAAACTATGCATAAATATCAGATTTATTAAGCTAGGGGAAAGAAGTCAGATAAAAACGAAACATTATATAATTCCACTTATACACAAAAACATTCAAGAACATTCAAGCTAACCTGTGTAATGACAGAAAGGAAAATCAGTTTGTCTGGAAAGTGGGGGAGGTGAGGAAGGAATTAACTGAATTATAAAGAGGGTTTGGGGATGACATATTCATTATCGTGAATGTGGTGATGGCTTCATGAGTACATACATGTGTCAAAAACTCATCAAATTATGTGTTTACCTAAATAAAACTAAATTTTTTAAAATTTAAAAATTAGGACATGGAAATGATGCAGAGAAATTAAAACCTGAAACCTATTTTCCTGGTAGAATCTTAATAAACAGTCTGGAGACAAAAGAATCCCAAAGACAACGTGAAAGATAAAACGAGGTAACACCGACACTACAGTGTAATTCAAAATTCATATGGTATATATATTTGTCTTTGGCTCCAGTTCCTGGCAAAAGTCCTTAACTTTCCTAAGTGCCAGAAATGTCTTTTGTTACTCATTGTCTGACACCAACCAGGTGTCCTACAATTCAATTCTGATAACCAGAGTTAGCTTTGGAATGCGCAAGTTAAAGGTACAAACCTTCAATTTTGACACTAACTCTGTCAAAGTCCCTTTTCAACCAGGAGTGACCCAAAGTGGTATCTACATAGCTTCAGGATGGGGGCTGGTCACCAGAAAGCCTTTCCACTCCACCTCTCAATCTCCAGGGAAGGGAGAGGGGCTATAGATTATGTTTCATCACACAAGCCAAAAGTTTAATCAACTACCCCTAACTAATGAGATATTAATAAAGGCACTAACTTTGAGGTCCACAGATACACCAATATGGTAGGAGGCGTCATGCTCAGAAAGCATGAGGGGAGGGCATGGAAGCTCTGTGTGGTCCCAACCCCCACCTCAGACCCTGCCTTTTCCTCTCTTTCATTTGGCTGTGTCTGAGTTGTACCCTTTATAATAAAAGTATAAATACAGAGGGCTCAGTGAGTTCTGTGAATCATTCTAGGGAATTATCCAATATTCCAGTTGTAGAAACCTCTGAATTTGTAACTAGTTCAGACAAAAGGGCAGGTAGCCTGGTGATCACACTTGTGACTGGTGTCTCAAGTAAAGGCAGTTTTGTTGGGAATCTTGCCATTTAACTTGTGGGATATAACATTAACTATAGTTAGTGTCCAAACTGAATTAAACTGAACTGTAGGTGACAGAAAACTGGTGCTGGAATAGAGACATTCAGTTCAGTTCAGTTGCTCAGTCGTGTCCGACTCTTTGCAACCCCATGAATCGCAGCACGCCAGGCCTCCCTGTCCTTCACCAACTCCCGGAGTTTACTCAAACTCATGTCCATTGAGTCGGTGATGCCATCCAACCATCTCATCCTCTGTCGTCCCCTTCTCCTCCCGCCTTCAATCTAGACATTAAATGTGGAATTTAGAAAGATTTCTGATGAGAGAATAAAGGAAAAGGGTAGTGGCACTCAGTTTCCACTGAACTTCACCACAACTCCTATCCTCCCCAATACCATAAAAAAGAAAGTTCAAGGAGATTTTTTGTAATTTGATGCTTAAAATAAACTTTCTAAGCAGACTGACAGAGTAGTCAAAAAAAACTTAACTAGTTTATGACGTACATTTATTTTCACCTTCTAAAAGAGTGCCTAATGAATTTCTGACTTAAAAAAAAATTTTAACTCTCAGATGGTAAGATATACACCAACTTAGTCAGCCAAAAAGAATGACCCAGACGTGCATGACCCATCATAACACTGAGACACTATCAGAAAATCAGCACATCTGGGCTCTAGGTCAGACAAACCTCAGTAGACAATACCATCTTCGGCAAAATCACCTTCTCACTAACAGCCATTTACTTATTTTAAAATGACAGCATAATAATCTCATGCTGGATGGCTACACTCGTCCCATCCTCTGTGTAAACCAGCTCCAATGACAATCAACTGACTTCTAGCTGGAAAGAACTGCTTACAATGGGGATATGACAAGAAACCAGGCCAAAGAGAAGGGAGAGATGTAGAAAAAGACAGAGAGACAGAGGAAGGTGGGAGCTTGTAACTGGAAAACTACCCCAGTTCTGTTTGGTCTCCTATGTCACTTCTATGGGTCACAGCAAAGTATTAGCATGTGGTGAGAGATAAGAAATTCAGTCTTTTCCATTTTTTGGCACAGCTGAAAGCAAAACCAACACAGCCTGAACATAACTAGCCAACCACAATTAAAATGTTCCTCAACTGGTGTAATCAAATTATGGAAATTAGGATCTAGTTACTCCTCTGCATGTTCATCCCAAGGTGAAGTGAAATAGCCCCAAAAGAGAGGCGAGATGCCCCTTCTAGGAAAGTGATATCCTCCACTAACTCACTAGTCAAAATAGTATGACCAGTTCAGGCTACGATATAACTTTACTACCTAAAATAGCAAACAATATATCATTAATGCTGTAAGAAAAATAGTCAAGCCAGAAAGATGTCTTCAGGATCATCATATTCTCAAAACCATCAGCACATCCACTTATTCCAATGAAGCTTTGGGTCAAATCTCTTTGAAGCAAATGAGGTGATACAACACCGTAGCCAAATTATCTAAAAGAGTAGCCAAAACATGCAAAGAGACTTTCCCAAGATTCTTTTTATAGACAGCAGTTAATTCAATTAACCCTGGTGACAAGTGGGGAATCATATCACAGGCCTCCTGAAGCGAAGAGCCAACTCACTGGAAAAGGCACTGATGTTGGGAAAGACTGAAGGCAAAAGGAGAAGAGGGGGGCAGAGGATAAGATGGTTAGATAGCATTACTGACTCAATCGGGACAAACTGGAGCGAACTCCAGGAATGGAGTCGTAAAGAATTGGAAAAGACTTGGCAACTGAACACCACCACCACGGTCATTCCAAACCATGGGAGGGGCAGGGAAGGAAATGTAGTTTGAAAAAGCATAGTCAATACGATAGTAAAAACACCACTTTTCTCCGTACTACAAAGTACAATATGTAATACTTTATAAATCCCTAATACTACCACTTTCCAACTGCCTGAGGATAATAATAGGCATGGGTTGGGCAGGGCAGAACCTTCTGCCATGGCTATAAAATGGAGTGTAACAATGGTTTTAGTAAGTGTTAAAGGAGGGGGAAAGGAGGGTATGCGGAAAGAACAGCCTAGGGACTGACATGTCTATTTCTAAAAGTCAGAGAGGAGTTAAACTGCAAACTCTCTCCAATAGTATTCCTGTTTAATAACCATGATTCAAGTGGGAAACCCTAAGTTATCAAAAAATAAACTATGATTAGGATATGCTACATTTAAAAAAGGAAAGTATATGATACATTATTAAAAGTCATATCAAAAATACTGAAAAAATTTCTTACTACTCAGAACATACTCTGTGGAATTTATATATTTATTTTTGTACTTATAATAAATAAGGTTTTAATTATATTGGAGTTAAAATTGCTAATTTCTATAACAAATATATTCAGAAAAGTCAGAAATCCTTAAAAGCAAGCTCTGTGGGCACAATATAGATAAATATACATTATTATATAAATACATACTATACGTATCTTGCCTTGAGACTCCCATGAACAGCATGAAAAGGCAAAAAGATACGACACTGAAAGATGAACTCCCCAGGTCAGTTGGTGCCCAATATGCTACTGGAGATCAGTGGAAAAATAACTCCAGAAAGAATGAAGCGACGGAGCCAAAGCAAAAACACCACCCAGTTGTGGATGTGACTGGTGATGGAAGTAAAGTCCAGAGCTATAAAGAGCAATATTACATAGGAGCCAGGAATGTTAGGTCCATGAATTCAAGGCAAATTGGAACTAGTCAAAGAAGAGATGACAAGAGTGAATGATATTCTAGGAATCAGAGAACCAAACTGGACTGGAATGGGTGAATTTAACTCAGATGACCATTATATCTATTATTGTGGGCAAGAATTCCTTAGAAGAAATGGAGAAGGCATCAAAGTCAACAGAAGAGTCTGAAATGCAGTACTTGGATTCAGTCTCAAAAACTACAGAATGATCTTTGTTCGCTTCCAAGGCAAACCATTCAATATCATGGTAATCCAAGTCTATGCCTCAACCAGTTATGCTGAAGAAACTGAAGTTGAACGGTTCTATGAAGACCTACAAGACCTTCTGGAATTAACACCCCAAAAAGATGTCCTTTTCATTACAGGGGACTGGAATGCAAAAGTAGGAAGTCAAGAGATACCTGGGGTAACAGGCACATTTGACCTTGGAGTACAGAATGAAGCAGGGCAAAGGCTAACAGAGTTTTGCCAAGAGAACGCACTGGTCACAGCAAACACCCTCTTTCAACAACACAAGAGAAGACTCTACACATGGACATCACCAGATGGTCAATACAGAAATCAGACTGATTACATTCTTTGCAGTCAAAGATGAGGAAGCTCTATACAGTCAGCAAAAACAAGACTGGGAGCTGACAGTGGCTCACATCATGAACTCCTTATTGCCAAATTCAGACTTAAATTGAAGAAAGCGGAGAAAACCACTAGACCATTCAGGTATGACCTAAATCAAATCCCTTATGATTATACAGTGGAAGTAAGAAATAGATCGAAGGGATCAGATCTGATACACAGAGTGCCTGATGAACTACGGACGGACAGAGGTTCCTGCCATTGTACAGGAGGCAGGGATCAAGACGATCCACAAGAAAAAGAAATGCAAAAAGGCAACATTGTTGTCTGAGGATGCTTTACAAATAGCTGTGAAAAGAAGAGAAACGAACAGCAAAGGAGAAAAGAAAAGATATATCCATCTCAATGCAGAGTTCCAAAGAATAGCTAGGAAAGATAAGAAGCCTACTTCAGTGATCAATGCAAAGATGCAGAGGAAAACAATAGAATGGGAAAGACTAGAGATCTCTTCAAGAAAATGAGAGATACCAAGGGAATATTTCAGGCAAAGATGGGCACAATAAAGGACAGAAACGGTATGGACCTAATAGAACAAGAAGATATTAAGAAGAGGTGACAACAATACACAGAAGAACTACACAAAAAAGATCTTCATGACTCAGGTAACCACGATGGTGTGACCACTCACCTAGAGCCAGACACCCTGGAATGTGAAGTCAAGTGGGCCTTAGGAGGCATCACTATGAACAAAGCTAGCAGAGGTGATGGAATTCCAGTTGAGCTATTTCAAATCCTAAAAGATGATGCTGTGAAGTGCTGCACTCAGTATGCCAGCAAATTTGGAAAACTCAGCAGTGGCCACAGGACTGGTAAAGGTCAGTTTTCATTCCAATCCCAAAGAATGCTCAAACTACCGCACAATTGCACTCATCTCACATGCTAGCAAAGTAATGCTCAAAATTCTCCAAGCCAGGCTTCATCACTATGTGAACTGTGTTCAAGCTGGATTTAGAAAAGGCAGAGAAGCCAGAGATCAAATTGCCATTGGATCACTGAAAAAGCAAGAGAGTTCCAGAAAAACATCTATTTCTGCTTTAATGACTATACCAAAGCCTTTGACTGTGTGGATCACAATAAACTGTGGAAAATTCTGAAAGAGATGGGAATACCAGACCACCTGACCTGCCCCTTGAGAAATCTGTATGCAGGTCAGGAAGCAACAGTTAGAACTGGACATGGAACAACAGACTGGTTCCAAATCGGGAAAGGAGTATGTCAAGGCTGATTACTGTCACCCTGTTTATTTAACTTATATGCAGAGTACATCATGAAAAATGCTGGACTGGATGAAGCACAAGCTGGAATCAAGACTGCCAGGAGAAATAGTAATAACCTCAGATATGCAGATAACACCACACTTATGTCAGAAAGCAAAGAAGAACTAAAGAGCCTCTTGATGAAATTGAAAGAGGAGAGTGAAGAAGTTGGCTTAAAACTCAACATTCAGAAAACTAAGATCATGGCATCTAGTCCAATCACTTCATGGCAAATAGATGGGGAAACAATGGAAACAGTGGCAGACTTTACTTTTTTGTGCTCCAAAATCACTGCAGATGGTGACTGCAGCCATGAAATTAAAAGATGCTCACTCCTTGGAAGAAAAGTTATGACCAACCTAGACAGCATATTAAAAAGCAGAGACATTACTTTCCCAACAAAGGTCCGTCTAGTCAAAAATATGGTTTTTCCAGTAGTCACGTATGGATGTGAGGTTTGGACTATAAAGAAAGCTGAGCACCGAAGAATTCATGCTTTTGAACCATGGTGTTGGAGAAGACTCTTGAGAGTCTCTTGGACTGCAAGGAGATTCAACCAGTCAATCCTAAATGAAATCAGTCCTGAATATTCATTGGAAGGACTGATGCTGAAGCTGAAACTCCAGTACTTTGGCCACCTAATATGAAAAACTAACTCATTCGAAAAGATCCTAATGCTGGGCAAGATTGAAGGCAGGAGGAGAATGGGACAACAGAGGATGAGATGGTTGGATGGCACCACCAACTCAATGGACATGAGTTTGAGCAAGCTCTGGGAGTTGGCGATGGACTGGGAGGCCTGGTGTGCTGCAGTCCATAGGGTCGAAAAAAGTTGGACACGACTGAGCGACTAAACTGAGCTGAACTGAACTGATACCTATTCCGAGTTAAAGAAGTAACAATACCAAAGAAACAGAAAATGTTTTCATTTATGCTATTTCTTGTAAGTGTAAGATAGTGATATTCAACCATTTCTCCCAACAGAACGTTCTGCAAATGAAATCTTATGAACCTACAATATTTGAAAGATATCGACAATATAATTAAAGTTATTTTGAGCTATATTTACTTACATAAAAAAGAATTAAGACAGCAATGTGGCTGTTAATGATCACAAAAATATGAAGTCATGAGTTTTAATCAGTTTCAGCAATTTATTTCTGTATTATTTGGGTTAGACTATATTAAGAAAACCCTGTACATAAAGGTAAGTACCTCAATAAGAAATCTGTGTAAGACACATTGTAACAATTCAATCCAAAGCTAAATCACTAAGTTTCCAACAACTGTTAACTTATTATAAATGTGTAAATACCCAAAATTTCAAATGTGTATTAATACTATGTGTAATACAACATGCTTGAGTTATTTACCAATTTATTAACTACAAATGATTATATATACATTATTGACAAAGCACAAAAAGAACAGAGAAGCTAATATGTATCTGAGTCTTATCCGCATTTAGCTGAGCCTATACCTGCCAGTCACCTTGCCTATGAGGTAGAGTCACCATTCTTACAACTTTACATAAAGAATATATCCAGTGCGAAAACTTCCTTAAAAAACACTGGTGAGTTTGAAACTTTGTTTTAAATGACACTGAAAAATGAAAAAGACCTCCTGATACCCAGGAACTTGCCTAGTACTATCAGCTAGGGTTGGTATTCTTTGTTGAACATGATTTCACAGCACATCTGCATTACACATGGCCATTCTGATCAGGATGGACCACTCGGTGATCACACCTGAACACAGGCGAAACATGAACACTGTCAAAGCCACAGCACACCAAACACTCTCCGCCTTCGCAGAAAGTATGAGTGAATCCTGGCTTCTTCAACAATTACAGCTTCGTCTCACTGTATTCTGCCCTCCCGATATGTAAGATTTACTGAGATACCAAGCCATAAAACTTATCCTACTTCTTGACAGTATCTAATGCAGAGTGGACTTCTGGTACCATGAGCCATCCCAAAATCACTCAGACAAAGCCTAAATCCTTTAAGTCCTTTCTAACACCCTCTTACTGGCACCCCCGTGGTCTTCCATTGTGTGTGCTCTCCCTTGCTGCAATGAGTAATACACCCAACATGTCCAACTGCAAGTGTGTTTCTGGTGCTCTTTGCTGGAGAGCACCGACAATGTATTCAGAAGAAACAGGCAGTGCTTTTAAAAAGCTGCTTTGACAGCACAATGTACTAGTAGTGTCTAACACTTTGAACTGAACTGAACACTTCATAAAATTTGATATACCACAGCTGCTTTTTAAGCTAGAATCAACAGATGATAAAACTGTTGGACGAAAATTTGGTAGGAAACATATTCACATGGCCTCAAAGTATCACCCTCAAGTTACCATAAACAGTAAGGGAGACGACCTTAACAATGAAGAAATCTGACCATCACCACCTTGAGAAAATGATCAAACTGATCATGAATAATACTGAACCAAATTGGTATGTGTGATACACGAGAAAATCATACTGAGTACGGATACACTGAAAAGTATACTATCAACCATGTTGTAGTACTGTCAAAATTGTTTTAACCTGAATCTAACCATGAGGAAATAATCAGAAAAATCTGAGAATGTGAAACTGTCTACAAGGCAACTAGCTGGATGCTTTAAATTAAAAGTCAGTGTCATAAAATACAAAATAAAGGCAAGACAAGTGTTTCAAATTAAGAGACTAAAAAAAAAAATTATAGCTAAATATAACGGTGATCCCAAATTAGATCATAGACTGGGCAGGCAGCAGATGGGGGTGGGGATTATTAAAAAAAAAAAAAAAAAAAAACTTTAGAAAGCAATTAGGAAAATTTGAAAATGGACAGTATTATTAGATTTTTATCAAATCAAGGCTAATCTTCACAGGTATAATAATGATTCTATTGTTGTACATTTTCATAAATTTTATTTTTACATCATACATGCTCATATTTGGAAGTGTTAGAATATTTAAAACTTTTTTCCTTCCAGTTTTGAGATATAGTTGACATATGTATCATAAACACCACATAAGTTTTAAGATGCACGGCAAAATGATCTGGATAACATACATCATGAAATGATGTTCGTGACCATACACCATCTCCTACAGTTGCAAAATTAAAGAAACAGAAAAAAAAATTTCCTTGTGATGAGAACTCTTAGGATTTACTCTCTTAACAATTTTCATATGTAACACACAGTGGTGTTAATTATATTTATGTTATACTCTATACCCCTAGTACTTCTTTTTCTTATAACTGGAAGTTTATATCTTTTGACTGCCTTCATCCAATTAGCCTCCCCACCTCTGGTAACCACAAATCTGATCTCTTCTATGTATGTATGCTTGTTTTTGAAGTATAACTGAACTATAGTACTATGAATGTTCCTTTCAATACGTGAATCAATGTTTCTATACATTTCAGAATGATCACCATGTAAGTCTAGCTACAATATGTCACCATACAAAGATATTACATAGTTATTGACTATACTCCCCACAATGTTCATTTCACCCCCATAATTCATTTATTTCACAACTGGAAATTTGTACTTCTCAATCTCTTTCACCTAGTTCTTTCCTCCAACCTTCCTCCAACCCCTCCCCTTCTGGCAACCAACTGTTTGCTCAAAATTTACTTTCTAAATGTGTAATCAAAAGAAGATTATATGTACATACATAAATGTAGATATGGGTACGAAGAGAAAAAGAGATACAGCCTAGAAAAAAATGTGGCAAAATGTTAACAATTGGTTGAGTCTATGTGAAGGGTATACAGGTTTCATTATAATAGTTTCTCAACTGTAGGTTTGAAAAAAAAATTTTTAAATAAGAAAATAAATAAACATCAAAAATATATCTAGAAAACTTTAGTCTATAGAATCTATATTTTTACTTCCACAGAGTAGTTTGGAAACCAGTAATATAATTTATCAAAAGTTTCCATTTCTATATTGAACAATATTAAACACCATATACAATATAAAATACCATTTAAAAAGAATTTAACTGGCAAGAAACTGGGACAATGTTTTTGAAAGTGACATAAAATCCAAAGTATTAAAATGATAACCAGATTATATTTTTGAAAGACAATTTTAATAGAAAAAATAAGAATATATAAATAGTTCACAGTAGAAAGAATTACCAAAAACTTACAAAAAGATGTCCAAAACTTACCCCAAAAATGTATCTATCACATTTTTTTAAAGCCTTGTTATACTTTTTGTTAGCTATCCTAATACTGAAGAGTGAAAAAGTGAAGTCACTCAGTCGTGTCCGACTCTTTGCGACCCCATGAACTGCAACCTGACAGTCTACGGGGGAGGACAGCCTCCTCCATCCGTGGAATTTTCCAGGCAAGAGTACTGAAGTAAACCTAACAAGGTTGCTTACTGCAGCCTTTTTTATGATACTAAGAATTTCAAAATTATTTTAATCTAGCACTAAGAGGATGGATAAACATCAAACTATAGTACAACGTCATATGGAATAGTAAGTACAAGTCAGAATAAATCAGATCCTAGATCCTTAATACCTAAGTGTTAATGTGGTAGTGACACCAACTTTTCTAACCAAAATTCATCCTCACCTTCCATAGTAAAAGCAACATAGTAGAGCACATGGATCCCTTACAATTACACCTAAAATTCTCATCAAAGGAAAATGAATTTTAGAAACAATGTGTACCCTTCTACATTGGGCATTTTAAGAGAGTGGGTATGGATGAAGAACTGAAAAGATGAAAGCAAACAGGTCCCAAGAAAGCACTTGAAAAAGTTTCATTGCCAATTTGAAAACATAAAGACTTCTCCAATCAGTATCTAAATTCCTTAAATTTTTATCCAAACCATATATAATTGCTTTAAGTATATAACTGCTTTCCTTTTCAATCTCATTTCCAATCACTGGGCTCCAAATTTATGGTCTTCTCTTAATAAGCACAAGGCTTATTCCCACAACAGGTTTTAAACTTATGGCGCCCTTCCTTGAATGGCTCTTTCCACCAAACACTCACAAGGTTCTCTCCATGCCTTTAATCAGGCCTTTGTTCAAGTGCCACCTCTTCAGAAACACCGTCTCTCAAAACCATTCCCCACCAAGCCCATCAGACCCCACTTGCATCTGAGCTCTACCCCCTTAATATGGGCACATCTAAGTTTCAAGGGTCTTGAAGCATCTAAAACTTAGAGGATTGAAAAGAAAGGATATAGAATTATAAGTACAAAATTAGAAATGAACATGAATACATATTAGAAATGTGAAAAAATAACAAAATATTAAAAAGACTGACAAGTCCATAAATAAATCCAGAAAAAAAGCATTTTAATTAAATGTCTGACACAACTCTGTTATGCCATAGTTCCTATATTTTTTGGTTGAGTACTCTTTCCTCGGGGCTTCCCTGGTAGCTCAGCTGGTAAAGAATCCACCTGCAATGCAGGAGACCCCGGTTCAATTCTTTGGTCAGGAAGATCCCCTGGAGAAGGGATAGGCTACCAGACAGCAGAGAATCCAGAGGGAGACCCAGGTTCGATCTCTGGGTTGGGAAGATCCCCTGGAGAAAGACATGGCCACCCACTTCATTATTCTTGCCTGGAGAATCCCCACGAACAGAGGAGCCTGGCGGGCTACAGTCCATGGGGTCACAAAGAGTCGGATATGACTGAGCCACAGCACAGCACTCTTTGCTTGGCTTTTCACGTGACAAAAGCTTATAATGTTTCCAGACATTAGGAGGATATAATTTAGTCTTTCCTCTAGCACAGTCGAACAAAATTTATTTTTTATTATTCAAGCTTATAAACTTCAAGTTTCACAACTTGTTACTGGGAATGTCACGTAAATTTTTGAGAGAGTTGACAAGTAGGAGGAAACTATCAATCCTCTCTCATATATAAACAAGATTTTAATTCACGTTTTCTTGGGCAGTAACTAATCTTACATACCCTAAATTTAAGGCATTCAGAGATAAAACAGTGATCAATGTCATTCTTGGTGGGTTATGAGTTTTATGCTATATTCACTGATCAGAGAATTTTGTTTCAAATAAGTAAGTCATTTAAATATTTTTCCAGTATTTTCATATGATTGCTTTTTTCATTAATTGTATTATCAAAAAACCAAAAGCCTATTACTTCTGTTTATAATTTAGTTTTTTCCCTTAAATGAATTACTACTTTTGCATGATCAGAACATTTTTATGTTACAATTCACTTTACAATGTCAGAATAACATTTTAATTATACATGGAACATTTTTAACCATTTTTGTTTCACATTCTATTAATTTAATCTGAATTTTATCTTAACTCTTAAATAAATGTAAATATAACAAAAGAATACACCTTTTACTTTCAAATCAGAAGTCTATCATTTCACACTTGCTTTACTAAAGTGCTCCAATAAGCAGATGAAATCACATATTTTAATTTTATTAAATATGCTATTTCAACTAAAATAGGAAAAGCATTTGGTGATTATACAATCATACATATTATATTATCAATTATTTTCTATACAGAAGGACTAACATGTTGAATGCATAGGATGAAAATGTAACCTTACAGTTTTAGATAGATGTATCTGCAAAAAGTTCCACACACTTGGTTCCAATTTTGTACATTTCAAATTTCAAACCTGTTGTCTCCTCTGCTACTACTAGTATTAGTGTACTCATACTTTTAGCAGTGGCTATCAAGGACACTTTCATACTGTATGCACCCTCTATGTGTATTTCATACTGTATATGCCCTTTATGAATATTCCTATCATGATTCCCAGAGCCACTGGTGGTAAGGACACCTGCCTACAATGGGAAAGTTAGCAGTAATTTAACACGGGCATCTTAAATTTAACATGGTCATGACTGATCTCCATATAAGTATATACCACTACACTCAAATTAAATGAAATATACCCCCAACTCAGACTATGTTAGCCAAAACCAAACAAATTATCTGCTAATTATACCTACAAAAATCTTCAAATTTGTGTTAAACATCTTTTCAGACATTTGCCAGGAAATAACTATGTAACTGAATAAGGGAAAGAAGTGGTAATATTAAAAGAATTACCCACTACTGCCATAGTTTTGTCCCAGGAATTCAAAACTTATGAGACATTAGAAGAAGAAAAAAAAAATTACTGACAAATTTCAAGAAGTGTAACAGCACATAAAGAATAGATTTAAAGATTTAAACTTTCAAAAAAGTTTTTAAAAACCTTTAAACTTTGCAATTTCAAAACAGGCAATAACAGGAATTTTTTAAACTTATTAAACTACTGAGAACATATACTAAGTAATTATATTTTAATGATCTGGGTATTTTTCAAATTTCCCTACTGTGTACTGTGAGTTAGGTTAAAACTATTACAGATCATCACAAGTTCACGTCACAGTTTGGGAAAGAAATATGCTTTGATCAGAAATGAGGCTGTGCTGGGGCAGCAGTAAATGTATTGGGCAGGGGTGGGGGTGGGGGGTGTCTGGCATCCACCCATCTTAAATCAAACAAAATCAAGTGTTTTCTGACAAGACTATACTACAACATATGACCCCCCCCCACACACACAGAAAGCTACTATAAGGATTCTATAGTACAAAACTACAATAAAGTTCTCCTTAGCATTGAAACCAAAATATTAAAACATACTTCACTGTTTTTAATTTGAATCTCAACATTCAAAGAAAGTCAAAAGAAATTCAAAACCTAGGTGACATATGTGTGAACAGAAGACAATTCATATACATATATATTTACTTCAAAAAAAAATTCACTAAAGCTTAAGATGTAGTTCTCTTCATTAGTTTAACCCAATGAAACTAAATGAGTAAAATTACTATTTTAAGAGAGAAAAAAATCCAACCCAGTAACCAGATTACATAACAGAAAAATGGATTAACTATGAAAGCATCAGTTACTCAAACAGTTGACTTACCCATAAAAAAATAAAACCATTAAGAATAAAAAATCCATAAATCTAAAACTTCCCATCAAAAAATATTCCTGACCAAGATTATTTCACTGGTGAATTCTATCAAACAGTTAAGGAAAACATATACCAGATTTATACAAACTATCTACTTGGCATACAAATATTCTAGTATTACACAAAATAGAGGAAAAGAGGACAATTTCCAGTTCTGACAAAATTTTCAGCAAATCAAGTTCAGTGATATATAAAAACAATAATACATTCTGACAAAGTAAAGTTCATCTAGGAATGTAGGGTTAACATGAAAAATAATTAATGTAATTCAACCACATTAATAGTTTAAGAGAAAATCTACATGATTGTGGCAACAGATGCAGGAGTCAGTGGTAAAATCAAATACCATCAATGATTTAAAATAAACAAACAAAACCAAGCAACAAATAACTTTTTCAGCCAGATAAAGAGTATCTATGAAAGTCCTATCTATGATTATAAAAAGAAAAAAAAAGACTGAAAGGAAGTAAAACTGTCTCTGTTCACATGGCTGTTTTTGTTTATGTAGAAAATCCTAAGGAATCTGCCCCCGAAAGGTACTACAGACAAGAAATAACAAGCACTGATGAGGATATGGAGAAACTATAACCCTTGCAAATCACTGACGGTAACGTAAAATGGTGAAGCCACTATGCAAATCAGTTTGGGAGCTTCTCAAAAAGCTAAATAAAGAGGACTCAGGTACTTGTAACACCAAAGTTCACTGCAGCATCATTCACAGTAACCAAAAAGTGAAGAGAAGTCAAGTGTCGAACAATAGATGAACAGATAAATAAAATGTGGAATATTGCAATGGAATATTATTCAGCCATAAAAAGGAAGGAAATTCTAACACATGCTCCAACATAGATGTACTTCGAAAACATCGTGCCAAGTGAAATAAGCCCGACACAAAACAACAAATACTGGAGGAGATTCCACATATATGAAATCTAAAATAGGCAAATTTATACAGATGGAAAGGGCAGTATTTTTTTAGTTTTCTGTGGTTCACTTGCTTCCAGGATTTCCTTCAATAAATTTCCAGCTGCTTGGCGAGGTCTAACTTCTGTCCTGCACAACTGGAACTACACAGGAGGCTGGGACGCACCCAAAAGCAAGGAAGCCACAAAAATACAACTCAGACACATTTTCAGGCTTTAAAGTATAACTTCTCTTCTGACTTTTACCTACTTTCAGTCATTTCCTGCTGCTTTTAAATAGTTTTTCTTTCAATATTTTATCAAGATTTGATCATTGCTATCTGAGGTTTTCTGTGAAAACCATAAGACATGTGATGGCATCACTTTAATTTTCAATTTCACCATTACCTGTGAAGTTATAAGCAGATCATAGACAGCCTCTGTGAACCTTACATACAGAACCTTAAAAAATATGATAACTAATATTAACAGGTACAGACAAGAGTTGGTCAAAGATGTTATTGGGCATGTATATGAGATCAAGTAAATGGTTAAAACTGTTGTCTTAAAAAAAAAAAAAAAGAACAGACTAAACAGACTGGGAAACTTAGATAACAATTTCATTTACTATTTCAACAACTATTGACATGCATATATCACGGAAGTATTGCAGAAGACAACAGAGAAGTGAATGGTAAGAAGAAGCAAAATACCAAATAATGGAAAAGATAGGACAGGATGAGAAAAGGAAAGACACAGAGTAGCAATTGGAACTTAGTCATATCTTGGGAATGATAGAGAACACTCTCATCAGCCTAACCAATGTCTTCCTACCTGGGTAAGGTAAGAAAACTGGCTTAATTTCATCTGAGGAAGCAGAACTCTAATAGAAACAATAGTCAAACTGCAGATTAGAAAATGAGAAATTGGATACCTAGAGTCAATTATAAATCAAACAAGCTCAGTGAGAATGGGAAGGATAGAGAACGAGAAGAAGATATTTTTCAAGATTAAGTGTGATAAGGCAGAGAACCTGGCATGAAGTTAAGTTCTGAAGGAAAAAGCTTTTAAGAAAACTTCTCTGCATAATGTGGTTACTACAGTAACTGTATTGGGAGAAAACAGCAGTCAATACTACTGTGTGATAGCTTTCAGACATTGGTGCAAAAACCAGTGTGACATTTAGAATAATTCAAGTCCAGCTGAGCTTTCCTGAGTAAGATTAGAGAGCAGTGAAAGGCACTTCTGATGAAGAATAGTTTATACCCATATAACCCTGACCAGTATCTCCAAGGTGCTATTAGAGATCAGCGGAGGGGCAAACTCTAGCACATGTGCTGAGAAGCCGCCCCCTGTAGAATAAGGCAGCCCCTACTGACTTCAGTGACAAATTACGGATTAACTAAAGGGCAATTCTTCAAACCCTGGTAAGAGTAAGATGTCTCTACAAATATTAGAACCTCATTTCAAGTATATATACTAAAAGAGAATTAATATGTATTTAATGATCCTGTTAGTAAGCTTACAGAACAAGAGAAGGGAAGGGGGAAAGAAGAGTGCACAAAAGACATTTTGCCTTAATTCAGTCATAAAAGAGGTCATCAAAATCCTCTTAATCACCATAATTGACATACAACCACAGGAGGAGGTAACTCTCTCAGCTAAATCTTTTCCTTATTTTTTATCACAATTGAAAATTTAACACCACTATGAATGAGATTTCAGTTTTTGTTTCCTTTTCCATTGCAACATGTCGGTGGATAGTACAACACAAACTATAAATGTATCAACATAAAGAAGAGAATCACCCATCCAATGGGCACTTAAGGGACTGTTCACCAATGAACACTATGATTTAAAATCAACTAACAAAAAGAATATGAATGATCTTAGCTCTATAAAATTTCATTAAAATAGACTTTTATTTGCAGTTAACATAGCATAATACTAATTAATAAGGAAGATACAAAAATAAATTCCCCAAATAAAAATTATTTGTTACACTATATTACAATCTTGCCATTACACAGAAAACCAATCTACTAAGAGCAGTGACACTCCACTGTTACATGCATTTCTCTAAAAAACTAAATTAGACAACATTATAGGCTAATACATTTTGAAATATGCATTCAATTGATTAAAAAAAAATAATGTAAAAAAGTAAAAAACTAAAAAAAAAAAAAAAAAAAAGTAAAAAACTAAAATGGTTCAATAAAAATTAAAAAGACACATGCTTCATAAAGCAGAAGAAAAACATACATATTCCATTTGTAGATTTATAAAAACATCAAAATATCACTGCTACAAATAACTTGCACAAGAGTAAAATCAATACAATTCTCAAAATCTACCTTCTCCTCACAGGAAAGATTAAAATAACCCTGATAATACTCTTAGCCTAAAAAGCAATAATTTATTAAGGTATGAAACCAAATATGCAATAAACACCATGGTAAACTATTTAGTTCTCCAATCCAAAATATTAACTATGAATTCATGACACTTTTATCAATATACATATCACACACAGCTAATGTTTTCATGGCAACATATGAGATCAAAACGTAATGTTTTGCTTAAAACAATTAGCTGAGGAACTGAAGCACAAATACAAGGCTAATTGCTTCCTTTGGGATTTGGTTGTCAAACACAAGAAATGTCAATGCTTTACAGCCCTGGGATAATTAACACCTTGTCACAAACTTTATCAAATGAATATTTATTTAAATATAATTTGAAATATGAAACCAAAAGCATAAGCAACTAAAGAAAAAAGATAAATTAGACTTCATCAAAATTAAAAATTTTTTGCTTCAAAGGACACCAGAAAGAAAATGAAAAGACAATCCACAGATGGGGAAGAAAGTATTTACAAATCATGTTATCTCATAAAGAGCTAGTTCCTAGAATATATAAAGAATGTGTATAGTTTAACAATAAAAAGAACCTAACTAAAAACTGGACCAAGTATTTGGACAGACATTTCTCTAAAAACTATATGTAAATGGCCAATAAGCACATGAAATAATGCGCATCATTAGTCATTACAGAAACGAAAATCAAAACCACAATGAAATGCCATTTCATAGCCAACAGGATGACTAAAGTACAAACAAGACTGACAGCATAACAATCAATGTCTAAGAAGAGTGTGCAGAAACTGGCACTCTCATACACTGGTGAGACTAACATCCATCTCAACAGCTCCTCAGAGTGATACACAGAGTTACGATACTAACTTGTAATTCTGTCCCTTACAAGCATACACCCAAACGAAATGAAACTATAGTGCGCATAAAAACTTACATAAGAATGTTCACTGCAGAAGCATTCCTAACAGCCTAAACATAGATACAATTCATCAACTGATAAATGGATAAACAAAATGAGGTATATAATGGAGTATTTTTTGGCCATAAAAATGAATGATACACACTACCACATGGATGAACTCTGAAAATATTAAGTGAAAGAAACCAGACACAAAGACAGATACTGTATGATTCTATTTACAAGAAATGTCCAGGGACTTCCCTGGCAATCCAGTGGTAAAGGCCCAATGTTCCCAATGCAGGGGCCAGGTTCAATCCCTGGTCAGGGACCTAGATCCCACATGCCGTAAATAAAAAAAAGAGTTCTCGTTCAGCAACTAAAGATCTTGCACACCACAATTAAGACTTGGTGGGCGAGAGAGGGGAAGAGAAAGAGAGAGAGACAGACAAAGAAAAAAAGAAAAGTCCAAAATAGGCAATTCATAAATAAGTATATTACTTGTTGCCTAAGGTATGGAAACACTTCTAAAACTAGACAGCAATGATGACTACACAACTCTGAAACTCTGAATATACTAAAAATTTGCTAAAATAAAATACATGCCAAAAATACATACAATACAAAGATTGCTTCACTCAAACTAACTCAAATTATTTGCATCAGTGGGGGAAAAAAATGGCCATAAATTACTTTTTCCATTTAATGGGAAAGTGTTAGTTGTTCAGTGGTGTCCAACTCTTTGTGACAATGGACTGTAGCCCACCAGGCTCCTCTTTCCATGGAATTCTCCAGGCAAGAATAATGGAGTGGGTTGTTTTCCCTTCTCCAGGGGATTTTCCTGACCCAAGGCTCAAACCTAGGTCTCCCACATTGTAGGCAGATTCTTTATCATCTGGGCCACCAGGAATTCTTTTTTTCTACTTAATACATCTCCAGAAATCAATTACCACATTTTAAGTAGTAAAATTTTGTATAAGAGACTTTTGTAGCATCATTTGCTCCTAACAATGTTACATTTATTATATTCAACAGAGTAGTATAATTTGTTGAATATTTATATCAACTATGAATATTATTGAATTTTAAAAATATCACTTGGTTGAAAATTTGTTTTTTCAAACACATTAAAAAGCATAATAAAAGAAATCAATGCTTATTATTAAATACCTCTTCATGTATCTAGGAAATGTTCTTAATCAAGATACTAATATTCTTAGTATTCATTTTAAAAATATTCAATTGACTATATTAAAATAATCAAAAACTACATATGCCACTTGATTAGCAACCAATGCCTCAGTACTTCCCTCTCATTGTTGATGTACATCTAATAATTTTTAAATCTATCATCAGTAACCAAAACATTGTTAAATGTCTATATAATCACCATAGCACAAAAATCTAAAATACAATACAATGAAGTAAAACACATTCTGAGATTAATTCTACTTTCACTCAAAAATAAAAAATGTAAAGCACCATCTCATGAAATCAAAAGTTTATGATTTTGATTTACAGGCACCTATCAAATATTCATACTAAAATGTTTATTACTAAGAAACAGTGTAAGGTCTGATCAGAGTCTTCACATTGGCTTACTGTGATGAACTGGACCTAAGGTAAGGAGTAAAGTCAGGTACAGCTAAAGAATCTTTGTGTTTGTACTAGTATCAATAGCTAGTAACAGCTATTACAAATATCTTATGAGAGGAAAATCCTGTTTCATTCACAAAATATATTAGTATGTCTTTCCATACATATTTTCTTTGAATTCTTTTAATACTCAGCCTGCACGCTAGAAGAATTTTCTTGATACAAAGAAAGAATCAGAAGAAGATCAGAATAAAGTATAAAGAGAAGAAATTCAAGTACCAGGTAAAAATTAAAAGAAATATATTATAATTTACACAGGCTATTATTATAAATGTCATTAATGTAATATACATGTAAACTTAAGTAACATGCAAAGAATTTAACATGGAGAATACAGACTTACCAAATACTTGATAGCCTTTTAAAAATCTCACTGATGGTTGAGACTCCCTAAAATAATAAAAAAAAAAAACAAAAACAAATACATGAGAAGTAATTTCTCAACTTCATAAGTTACCCCTGATCTATAAAGTCTACCCAGGAATCCCATTTACATAATAGCAATTTGTTTTTCCACACTACTTTAAAATCCAAAGCACCTGCTGAACTTTGCCAAATGATTAACAAGATTTTTCCTAAACTTATAAATAATTCAAGGTTTAAATGGAAAAGCTAATGAATTATCAGGATATCAACAGCTCTATAACGAATCAGATCTTAAAAATTACAGACCAAGACAACAGCATGCTAACAATTTCTTAGAAAAGCATTCATATATTAAATTGTCCCTAATTATCATATACAATGTCAGCTCTGCATCCTAGTATCTAGGTACCAACACCTTTTAAGTGGCAGCTAGAAAATGTAACTCTAGCACCTACAGAACTGGGGACAATGAAACAGAAGGGGCTTCCCTGATGGCTCAGTGGTTAAGACTCCACCTGAAAATGCAGGAGACCTGGGTTCCATCCCTGGTCGGGAAGACCCCCTGGAGAAGGAAACGGCAGCCCCCCGTGGTGCCCTTGCCTGGGGAAAGCCACCGACAGAGGAGCCTGGCGGGCCACAATCCACGGAGGTGGCAAGAGAGTCACACATGACTTAGTGACTAAATGAGATGGAAAGATACTTCATAGAGTATTAAATTTTACTTTAAAAATCAGCATAAGGAAATATTTTAAAATCTGCCCTATGTTGATACTAAAAAAAATTAAAAGATTTCAAAGAAAGGCATAAACTTACAAGTTAATTTTATGACTTACAAAAGTTAGTTGTAAATAATTTTATAATAAACATAGTATGTATCTTTTCTGTCAAGTTTCAGGTCAAAATAATTTTCAAAACAAAGTTCAAAAATTCAAGATTAAGCACTAAATATTATAGTGTTCTTGTTTGCCAGGCACATTGCTCAAGATTTGAAAAAGGTTATATATCTCTTTTTTAATCACTATTACAATTACAATTACTACAATTGTAATTGAATTACAATTATTAATTCTCCATTTCACAGATTACAAAACCAAGTCTTAGAGATTCATTCACTTGCTTATATACAGTAGCTGTCCTTGACTGCACAACCCAATGTCTTTAAAGCATCATACTATGACTCCTCAAACACAAAACAAATAAGACAGAATGTGACATAGTATATAGTAAAACTGCCTCTTTTAGAATCAGATTTTTTAAAAGATGTTTTTAAATTCCTTTTTAAAAGAACAACAGAAAAAAAAAAAACAACAGAATAAAAAAATCATCTACTTTAACAAGCAGAAAATGTTACCATTCAAAAATTACAATACCACAAATACAAATAGAATAAAAACATTTTCTATCACCACTACTGTTAAAATCAAAATCAATCAAATCAATCACATCCATCCACAGGCCATGGAAAAGGAGGAAGAAAAAAGTATGTTAGAGACCTAAACAATGAAGTTTAGAACAATAAAGCTGTGAGATGACAGGAGAATATCATCATGACTTTGAGGCAGATGAAGATTTCTTAAACAAGACAGATAAACACAGCAAATTGGACTTCCTTAAAAAGTTGTGTTCTTCAAATGAAAATGCAAGCTACAGAGTAGGAAAGATTATTCTCAATGCACATGTCCAAAGGACTCAGGTACAAAATACTTTTTTAAAAAAGAGAAAAAAAAAAAAAAAACATTCTAAATCACCAAGAAAAAGACAACCCGATTTTTAAGATGAAGACCAAACAAAATTTTATAAAAAATAATTTCAAAAACCAACAAACATATTGAAACAGTCCTCAACATCCCTAGTCCTCAAGAAAACACAGATAACCAACACAAGATACTTCTACCCACCAAGATGACTGGGTTTTAACCAAAAAATCAGGTAATACCAAGCATAAGCAAGCATGTGCAGCAAACGACATTCTCATGCACTGCAAGGAGAAATGGAAATTGGTATAACCAGTGTGGAAAATTATTTGGAAATATCTATTAAAGGTGAAGGCTTTAAGGGCTTCCCTGGTGGCTCAGATGGTAAAGCATCTGCCTGCAATGCAGGAGACCTAGGTTTGATCCCTGGGTCGGGAAGATCCCCTGGAGAAGGGAATGGCAACCCACTCTAGTACTCTTGCCTGGAAAATTCCACTGATGGAGGAGTCTGGTAGGCTACAGTCCATGGGATTGCAGAGTTGGACACAACTGAGCAACTTCACTAAAGGTGAAAACACATATACCCAATAATTAAGCAATACAACTCCTGGGTATATAGTCAATAGAAAAGTGTGTATTTGTGCACAGAAAGATATGTACAAGATTTATCACAGCAGCATTATTTAAACAGTCCAAAACTACACATGACCCAAATGTCCATTGGCAGCAGACGGGAGAAATAAATTTTAGTATATTCATACAAGGGTACCCTAAACCTCAGTGAAAATGAGAACACTAATGCCATACACAAAATAGGATACATACACAAACAGGACACATCTCACAAACACAATGCTGTATGAGAGAAGCTGGGTGGGGGGAAAAGAAGCGCATATATAATTCTAGCTGATCAAATTCGAAAACAAGCCAACTAATCTCTGATCACAAAGTCACAATAGTAAACTCTGCAGTGAACGAGTTATTTGACTGGGACATGTCACAAGGAGGCTTTAATTGATATCTTGAACTAGGGTATGGTTACAAATTTGTGTGTGTGTGTGTGTGTGTGTGTATTCACTTTGCAAAAGCTCATCTGTACTTTTCTGTATATAAATTATACTTCAATTATTATTTTTTAAGCTTATTTTTATAAAATAGATGAAAAATCACTTCTCAGTTAAATAACTCCAGGTCATCATAATAATGGTCTATACCTCAATAATTTGAAAATCTGGATCTCCTAACAATGTATTTGTTTCTATAAGCTGCATAAAAGTAAATTAAATGCATCTAGTTATTTTGCATTAATAAGTTCTAAGAACAGTTTCAATGTAAAAATAAACTTTACCAAGAAATGATTCCTTATGATTTTCTACTAGTAGTAAATGAAGTTTTGCATGCAGTCCTGCTAATGAATATTTCTACATTGGCTCAACTTACGTTCACAAGTGTATAACTTCACACATATTAAAAGTGTTAATAACTAACTCTGAAGTTGATTCTAAAATCAATCAGGTGGCCAAGCCAGGAATCCATAAAAATTCATAAAACTTTAAGGCACACTACTTGGCCCAGTTTCTCAGAAAATTTTAAGACTTTTAAAAACCAATAACCACTTGAAGAAAATTCTTTTGGGTAATCATTCTTACATACCTAAAAACTTTTACATTGATACTTACAATGATACCTTCTTTAATAAAAATATAAAATTTTATCTGTGTGTCATTTTATCTATCTTCCCATTATACTTACCTAATAATTTTTTTAATCTTACCAACTTCTCTCTAAATTAAATATCATTATTTGGTCAGATCTGAGAGCTTTTATCATTGATGGAAAGCCGTCTTATTACTCACAACAACCTATTTGTTTTTAGCCATGGGGTAGAGTTGCCATATCAGAGAAGGCAATGGCACCCCACTCCAGTACTCTTGCCTGGAAAATTCCATGGACGGAGGAGCCTGGTAGGCTGCAGTCCATGGGGTTGCTAAGAGTCGGACAGAACTGAGCGACTTCCCTTTCACTTTTCACTTTCATGCATTGGAGAAGGAAATGGCAACCCACTCCAGTGTTCTTGCCTTGAGAATCCCAGGGACGGGGGAGCCTGGTGGGCTGCCGTCTACGGGGTCGCACAGAGTCGGACACGACTGAAGCGACTTAGCAGCAGCAGCAGCAGAATTGCCATATAAGTCTCGAAGTTAAAGTTCAGAAGAACAGAATGGCATAGGCCCCAAGAGGTCAGTTCCCGGAACAATTCAGACAAACTTTACTCAAGATGACTCAGTGAAACCTCACAGTAACCCTCCTCAGCCATGGGGTGCCTGAGAGCGATCTCTCCAAACCTCCAGTCGGCACTGAACTGTGGCTCTGCGACCCAGGGCGGCACCAGCAGCACCTTCCCCAAACTGGCTGTTTTCTTCAGTCAGCCCGCTCTCGGCCAACACCTGCCTCTTCTAGTTCAGATACTTACCTCTCCAAACTGCAAGTGTTCACTAAGGACAAACTAGGACACGCGGTTTCCACTCTGGGTAACTTCAGAAATGAACAAAAGAGTTAACTTGAGAGGCACTTTAGGACATACAGGGGGAAAAAATCTCCCTCAAGAGAAGTTTGTCTCATCTACCAAAAAGATGACCAAATGACTGAATGTAAGGAGACCTCCCCAGAGGTCACACATCTCACCAAAACAAGAGAGACAAACACCATCAGAAGGACCTGAATCTCCCTTAAGGGTCTATTTTGAAGCAGAGAGCCTAGAGCTCACCCTAAATCTAAAGAACCTACAGGACTGGACACAGGTTGGCTAGGAAAACTATCTAACTTCACAGTTCCTGGTAATATACTAATGATCCCAGAGAAGACAGTAGAATAGTCTTCCCCTAAAGCAAAAAGGGATCCAGTGAATTCAGTGACTACACACTGTTCAATCAGCAATAAATCTAATAAAAATTGCTCATGAATGGTAACTATACTTATATAAATACTGGTGTTTGAAAAACTAGCATCTTTATATAATGCTAATGATATGTCTTCTTAGGATTCTGTTATTTTTCGTTGTTTTCTACTTTAATTTTAGAGGTGGAAAAGTTAGAGCCAGACTGGTGCAAAGTACTTAAAAAGCAAGGTTACAGCTAGTCAACATTTGTAAGTTATTACATAGACATCAGATCTTAAATTATCTGAAACAAAGCGTTTCAAATCACTTTTCAAACTGCCCACCACACATTCAATTTAGTCAAATTATAAACTAACCCAGTCCAAATTAATAGTTTACCCCTACCTTATAGAGAACTAAATGCTATTTTATCTTCCACGTGTTCTAAAAGCTTCAACTATTATAATTTTTTGTAAAAGACGTAAATTTCTACTTTAAAAACCTCATGCTGTACTTCTATCTCCATAATAAAGACACAGCACTCAGTACTTATCCTTTCAAGCTTCTTGCCTGATGGCTGCAAATCTACAAAGGATTGCTTACACAATACCTCAAGAAGTTTCAAAAAAAAAATCTCTCAAAGTTCTGATGACAGTCTCATAGATACTACCAACAAATTTAAAGAGAAACTCTAAAGTTATGCTCTGATCATTTTCCTTCAACATTTCCACAATCTTTAAAAGTATTTCTAAATTCCTCACAGTTCTAGTCAACTGCCAATTTTTACAACATACTTCTTATTAAGCCTGGGTCTTCTATCTCCAGCTGATCATTTTATTGCAGTAACATATAACCACTGTAGAGAATGTCCTCCTTTTGCAGTTCAAAGGCACAGCTATTATTTAGTTGCTAAGTCGTATCCAACTCTCTGTGATCCCATGGACTGCAGCACGCCTGGCTTCCCTGTCCTTCACTATTTCCCGGAGTTTGCTCAAACTCATGTCCATTCAGTCAGTGATGCCATCCAACCATCTCATCTTCTGTTACCTTCTCCTCCTGCCCTCAATCTTTCCCAGCATCACGGTCTTTTCCAATGAATTGGCTCTTTTCATCAAGTGACCAAAGAATTGGAGTTTCAGCTTCAGCATCAGTCCTTCCAATGAATATTCAGGACTGATTTCCTTTAGGATTGACTGGTTTGATCTCCATGTAGTCCAAGGGACTCTCAAGAGTCCCTTCTCCAACACCACACTTCAAAAGCATCAATTCTTCACCACTCAGCCTTCTTTATGGCCCAACTCTCATATCTGTACATGAAAACTGGAAAAATCATAGCTTTGACTATCTGCACCCCTTTGTCAGTAAAGTGATGTTTCTGCTTTTTAATACGCTGTCTAGGTTTGTCTTAGCTTTTCCTCCAAGGAGCAAGTGTCTTTTAATTTCATGACTGCAGTCACTGTCCTCAGTGATTTTGGAACCCAAGAAAATAAATTCTGCCGCTGTTTCCATTTTCCCCCATCTATCTGCCATGAAGTGATGGGACCAGATGCCATGATCTTCATTTTTTGAATGTTGAGTTTTAAGCCAGCTTTTTCACTCTCCTCTTTCACTTTCATCATCTCTTTAGTTCCTCTTAGCTTCCTGCCACGAGGGTGGTATCATCTGCATATCTGAGGTTACTGATATTTCTCCCAGATTATTATCAATAATAATTGATATTATTCTAGCTTGTGACTCATCCAGCCCGGCATTTTGCATGATGTCCTCAGCATATAAGTTAAATAAACAAGTTAACAATGTACAGCCTTGATGCACTCCTTTCCCAATTTTGAATCAGTCCATCATTCCATGTCCAGTTCTAACTGTTGCTTCTTGATCTGCACACAGGTTTCTCAGGAGACAGATAGGATGGTCTGGTATTTCCATCTCCTTAAGAATTTTCCACAGTTTGTTGTGATCCACACAGTCAAAGTAGCAACTATAAAATAAATATGGCAAAAAACACCCTTTGGAAAAAGGGTAATTACCTAGCTATACATAGAAGAGAGGAAACAAAAATACTACCAACACTGTAAAAGCTCCACAAAAAGGAAAATTTAATCGTAGTGCCATTTAGTTTTGGTACACTATTCATCCCTTTTGGGATTCCCTGGTGGCTTAGACGGTAAAGCATCTGCCTATAATGAAGGAGACCCAGGTTTGACCCCTGGGTCGGGAAGATCCCCTGGAGAAGGAAATGGCAACCCACTCCAGTATTCTTGCTTGGAAAATGCCATGGACGGAGGAGCCTCGTAGGCTATAGTCCATGGGATCGCAAAGAGACGGACACAACTGAGAAACTTCACTTTTCACCTTCTTTCCTTCATCCATTTTACGGATCACAGTCTTGTTGTGGCAAAAGGGCTTGCATAACTCAATGAAGCTATAAGTAATGCAGTGCAGGGTCACCCAAGACAGACAGGTCACAGTTAAGATTTCTGACAAAACATGGTTCACCAGAAATGGAAATGTCAACCCACTCCAGTATTCTTGCCTGGAGAACCCCATGGACTATATGAAAAGGTAAAAAGACGTGACTCCAGAAGGTGAGCCTCCAGGTCAGAAGGTGTCTAGTATGCCACTGGGGAAGAGCAGAGGGCAACTACTAATAGCTCCAATAAGCATAAAGCAGCTGGGCCAAAGTGGAAACGATGCTAAGCTGCGGATGTGTCTGGTGGTGAAAGTAAAGTCCTATGCTGTAAAAAATAATATCACATAGGAACCTGGAATGTCAATGAAGGTAAATTAGACGTGGTCAAACAGGAGATGGCAAGATTGAACATGGGCATCTTAGCAATCGGTGAATGAAAATGGATGGGAATGAGAGAATTTAATTCAAATGACCATCATATTCTTGTTTAGTCACAGAGTCATGTCTGACTCTTTCGAGACCCCATGGATTGCAACCTGCAAGGCTCCTCTGTCTATGAGATTTCCCAGGCAAGAATACTGGAATGGGTTGCCATTTGCTTCTCCAGAGGATCTCTCAGACCCAGGGATCAAACCCACATCTCCTGCATCTCTTGCACTGGCAGACAGATTCTTTATCACTGAGCAACCAGTTGGTACAAAAGTAATTGTGGTTTAAGACTGCAAATTTTAAATCATAACTAGGTTACAGAGTCAGACATGACTAAACGACTGAACAGCAACAACTAGGCTCAAACACATCTTTATTAATCAAAGGAGAAATCATTCCAACCAACACATTTTTGCCAACAAGAAAAAAGTTGGTTTATTCCTGTAGCTTAAAAATCCAGGCTTCTGGATTCAACGAACTCTTGGAAAGCATTTTCTGCCACCTGGTCGTTGTGAAGCATTTTCCCTGCAAAAAAAGTTGTCAAGATGCTTGAAGAAGTGGTTGTCAGTTGGCAAGAGTTCAGGTGAGTATGGTGTATAAGGCAAAACTTCACAACCCAAGCCATTCAACTTTTGAAGCACTGGTTGTACAACACGCAGTGGGCCATTGTCAGGGAGAATTGGACCCTTTCTCTTGACCAAGACCAGCTGCAGGCATTTGGAGCATGTCATCAATTTGCTGAGCATACTTCTCAGACATAATGGTTTCACCAGGATTCAGAAAGCTGCAGTGACTCAGAACATCAGCAGATCACCAAACAGTGACAGTGACCTTTTTTTGGTGTAAGCTTGGCTTTGGGAAGTACTTTGGAGCTTCTTCTTGGTTCAACCACTGAGTTGGTGGTTGCTGGTCATTGGATAAAATCCACTTTTCGTCTCATATCACAATCCAGTCAAGAAATGGTTCACTGCTGTTGCAAAATAAGAGAAGACAACACATGAAGATAACAATTTTTTGTTTTTTTGGTCAGCTCATGAGGCATCCATTTATCAAGCTTTTTCACCATTCCAATTTGCTTCAAGTGCATAACGACCGTAGAATGGCTGACACTGAGTTCCTCGGTAAATTCTCCTGGAGTTGCAAGAGGATCAGTTTCAATGATTCTCTCAATAGGTCGTTGTCACCTTCCTACGGCCAGCCACTGCACTCCTATCTTCAAGGTTCTCATCTCCTTTGCAAAACTTCTTGAACTACCACTTCACTGTACGCTTGTTAGCAATTCCTGGGCCAAATGCACTATTGATGCTGCAAGCTGACTCTACTGCTTTATGACCCATCTTGAGCTCAAGTAAGAAAACTGCTTGAACTTGCTTTTTGTCTAACATCATTTCCATAGTCTCAAATAAATATAAACAGCAAGCAATTCCACTAACAAAAAAATACAAGAAATGCATTTTAAAATGATGTGTTAACATAACCACATTTACTTAATGTATTCCAACATCAAATGGCAAATTTCAACAATGCAAAAACTGCAGTTACATTTGCACCAACCTAACACACAAAAGTTGTAACGCTGAGCCAAGAAATGAATAGATATAGCAGACAATACTAATTTTAAAAGCTACTGTAAGAACACAGACATTCCAAGTCCAAATACTCCAGCTAATGAAAACTCTCACCAAAGGGGAAAAAATCCACAAAACATAAAACTGTAAAGTAATATTCCAAAATAAATCTGTAACAGCCTTTATACATATTTTTAACATCTTGAACCAAAATTCAAAACTATAAATGGACAAAACACAACAAGATATGAAATAAGAATTGACTGCACTCAGAGGGGATGGAGAAAAAGACAAATCACTTTTAAAATAAGTAACAAAAGGACCTCCCTGGCAGGCCAGTGGTTAAGACTCCAAGCTTTCATCACAGGGGCCACAGGTTAAATCCTTGGTTGGGGAACTAAGATCTCATCCACATGATGGTATGGCCAAAAAATAATAAATAAAAAGAAAGGTTGGATTCAAGTAAAAATACAAAGGAAAATAAGGAACAAGAGATCAGCCAAAAGAATAAAAATATTGAAGAAAAAAATAACTGGAGAAAGAAATTAGCATAGATCTGTAAAGAAGCTGTAACATATGTATAACAGAAAACTCTGAAGAATAGAAGTAAAATAAAAGAACTAATATTTAAAACTATAACTTATAAAGTATCTCCAAAACGAAAACAAATGTGTATTTACTTGTAAGCTGTGGTGGGCAGGAGCAACTGCAAGATATGTGAATTTTAGCTACAAACATACTGTATACTTGGAAAAACTCAGAACAACAAACTACAAAACATAGCCTAGTAAAACTTCAAAAGAAGTAAGGGAAAAAATCTTTGGATCCTCCAGACAAAAACACAAAGCCTCTTACACAGGACAGAAAGCAAGGCTGGCATCAGGTTTCTAATAGCAACATTCAAAGTAAAAGTATAGCATCTTTTTCAAGAAACCCAAGTAATGAAAGTATAAACCAAGGATTTTATATCCAGTCAGGTACCTTTATAACTATGAAGGCTATTATAGAACTAGAGATTTAAACATGCAAGAACTCTGGGAATGTATTATTCAGAGCCTACTCAGAGCAACCTACAAAAGAATGAGATTTACCTCATTAAAACTGGACAGTGAAAACTTTGGCAAAAACGTTACTTAACAATGGGATAAACACTGAATATATTTAATTTTAGATATATTATTAAAACAAAGATATGGAAAAAGAATGAAGATGGGAATTTAATTAAATATTGTATTCTCTGACAAATTTTAACAGAAATTTTTTTTAATATGAAGAAAACAGAAGTAAAAACTAAACAATCTGCTCATTGGCATTGAACAGGTAATAACTGAATGTCAAAGGATATTCATTTAATTTAGACAAAGCAATTATCAGCAGTCTAAGTTCTTTGCCTAAAGGGACCCTAATGATATTATATGAAAATATTATTATAAAGTTAGCCATTAAAACAAAAATATCAACTAAGAAAATAATCTTCAAAAAGAGTAAAGAAACAGCCCATAGGAAAAGGAAAAAAGTATAGCATAAAACAGTAAATACAGTGTATAAATTAGAAGAAATACTGTCATGTCAAGATATAAAAATAGGCTTAACTCTATTTTCCAGGTGGCTCAGAGGTAAAGAATCTGCCTGCAATGCAGGAGACATGGGTTTGCTCCCTGGGTCAAGAAGATCCCCTGGAGAAGGAAATAGCAATGGTAAAAGCATCTGCCTACAATGCGGGAGACCTGGGTTTGATCCCTGGGTGGGGAAGATCCTGGAGAAGGAAATGGCAACCCACTCCAGTACTCTTGCCTGGAAAATCCCATGGACGGAGGAGCCTGACAGGCTATAGTCAGTCCATGGGGTCGCGAAGAGTCAGACACGACTGAGCTACTTTACTTCACCAGTATTCTTGCCTAGAAAACCCCATGGATAGAGGGGCCTAGAGGGCCACAGTCCATGGGGGTCACAAAGATTCAAGGAAATAAACAACAACAGCTCTTCTATTAAAAGGAAAAAGCTTCAAACTACTTATTTGAAAACAGTATTTACAAAAAGAACAAATATATATATACAGTCAAGATTAAACATAAATGTGTAAAATTTCTATAAGGAAAGCTATAAAACACTTCTGAAAGATACACATGAAAAGACATCCCCTATTCTTTTGGAAAGGATGACTAAGCTTCATAAAGATACTGATTTCCCTAAGTTGGGCTTCCCTGAGAGCTCAGTTGGTAAAGAATCCACCTGCAATGCAGGAGACCCCGTTTGATTCTTAGGTCGGGGAGACCTGTTGGAGAAGGGATAGGCTACCCACACCAGTATTCTTGGACTTTCCTCGTGGCTCAGCTGGTAAAGAATCCACCTGCAATGTGGGAGGGATAGGGTTGGGAAGATCCCTGGGTTGGGAAGATCCCCTGCAGAAGGGAAAGGCTACCCACCCCAGTATTCTGGCCTGGAGAAGTCCTATATAGTCCATGGGGTCATAAAGAGTCAGACATGACTGAGCGACTTTCACTTTCCTAAGTTAGTGATCAACGTTATACTAATAAAAATATCAACTAATGTTTTCCTAGAGCTCAACAAGCTGATGTTCAACTTCACTCATAGAGAATGTGTACACATAGTATTCTGCTTGTATAAAATAATAGGAATAAATACACAAAGAGCAATGCATGAACATATAATATTTTGCTTATAATATAAACATATGTTTATTTTTATAAAAGGAAACACGAGGATAAACCAGAAACTAAAGAAATTGGTAATCTACAGAGACTGAAAAGAGAAAACAGGGAAGGAGAAGGAAGTAAGACTTTTGAGAATGCCTTTTTATATAGTTTTGACTCAGCCATTTTACTATTCTATAAGTCTCAAAAATTTTTTTAAATGACTCAATGTTGGAGGGAGGGCTAAAACCAAATACAAGCAAAAACAAACGAACCTTAGGGTTTATCAAAGTAGTGACATAAAAATATTTAATTAGTTAAAATAATTTATGAGCACAGTACTCTGATATATACCTTCACTGAGGAATGACATGAACAACACTACACAGAAATCTTAAACTGTCCTCATTACTAGGTTTACTGCTGGCAGTGGTTTGGTATGCCGATTTCAGTATTATTATACCATGTACATTACAGGACAAAGAAAATGAATAAATGTATACTGATGTTACTGTTGACCAAGATCCTCACCTTGGGAGAACCTTGGGTACTGGGTACAATCAGTACCCAAATATTATATTAGTAGTTTTTTTTAGTATAATTCCTGGCTTCCTGTCCCATGAACAGACTCCCCGGAAGCCTGACCAGTAATATATAACACCTTCTGACCTCACAAGGCAGTTTGTAAGTATTTAAGAATAGGAATGGGGATTCCTGGACAAACAGCTGTTTCCAGATCTAGGGGCAGTGAAAGCAAAAGGTAATAAGAATGGAACACTTTGTTATGCCAGAAAGCAAACAGTGCTCTAAAATAATGGGGCATATCAAAGAACAAATGACAGTTAAGAAACAGGAGAGCACAAACTCTGCCAGCTAACAAATGTGGGAAGAATAACAAACTAAAAATCATCATTTTTCAAGCATCAATATAAACAATGGTTCAGGTAAAAATTAACAAAGGACATTAAAATCACTGGTTAAAAGCTTATTTAGAAACAGTACTAATTCAGCCTGAAGGTACGGGTTAATTACCAAAGGGAAAAATACCTTTGTAATACCTTTATAATAGAGAAATTTGGCAGCACCAGATAAACTAATCTACTTTAATCACATAATACTTTTACAATAGAGAAATTTGGCAGCACCAGATAAACCAAATAATCTACTTAAATCCAAATAATGGGACAAACTAATAATACAAAGGTTAAAATAAGCAAACTTTAAATGCATACATGTATCAACAGGCTTCCCAGGTGGTTCTAGAGGTAAAGAATCCACCTGCCAGTGCAGAAGACCCAAGAGATATAGGTTCGATCACTGGGTTGGGAAGATCCCCTGGAGGAGGATATGGCAACCCACTCCAGTATTCTTGCCTAGGAAATCCCATGGACAGAAGAGCCAAGAGGGCTACAGTCCATGGGGTCGAAAAGAGTTAGACACGACTAACTGACTGAGCATGCAATAGGCACACACCAATGGGGTGTGTGCTAAATCAATAGGGCTAAATCTTGCAGTGAACATTGGGTGAAAAAAGCACAAATGTATGTAAACAACATGATACTATTTATTTACATTTTAAAACCAAATCAATACTACTTTATACAAATGTGTGCATAAAAGTATAATAAACTTATATCTTCAGACAATCAATTGCAAGCAAAAGAATGAGAGTGGTAATTTTCAGCCATCAGTTCAGTTCAGTCACTCAGTTGTGTCTGACTCTTTGCAACCCCATGGACCACAGCATGCCTCCCTATTCATCACCAACTCCCGGAGTTGACTCAAACTCATCTCCATCGAGTCGGTAATGCCATCCAACTATCTCATCCTCTGTCATTCCCTTCTCCTCCTGCCTTCAATCTTTCCCAGCATTAGGGTCTTTTCGAATGAGTCAGTTCTTCCCATCATGTGGCCAAAGTATTGGAGTTTCAGCTTCAACATCAGTCCTTCCAGTGAACACCCAGGACTGAGCTCCTTTAGGATGGACTGGTTGGGTCTCCTTGCAGTCCAAGGGACTCTCAAGAGTCTTCTCCAACACCACAGTTCAAAAGCATCAATTCTTTGGTGCTCAGCTTTCTTTATAGTCCAACTCTCACATTCATACATGACCACTGGAAATACCATAGCCTTGACTAGTTGGATCTTTGTTGGCAAAGTAATGTCTCTGCTTTTTAATATGCTATCTAGATTGGTCATAACTTTCCTTCCAAGGAGTAAGCGCCTTTTAATTTCATGGCTGCAGTCACCATTGCAGTGATTTTGGATAAAGTCAGACAATGTTTCAACTGTTTCCCCATCTATTTGCCTTGAAGTGATGAAACCAGATGCCATGATCTTAGTTTTCCCAATGTTGAGCTTTAAGCCAACTTTTTCACTTTCCTCTTTCACTTTCAACAAGATGCTCTTTAGTGCTTCTTCACTTTCTGCCATAAGGGTAGTGTCATCTGCATATCTGAGGTAATTGATATTTCTCCCAGCAATCTTGATTCCAGACTGTGCTTCTTTCAGTCTAGGGTTTCTCGTGATGTACTCTGCATATAAGTTAAATAAGCAGGGTGACAATATACAGCCTTGACGTACTCCTTTTCCTATTTGGAACCAGTCTGTTGTTCCATGTCCAGCTCTAACTGTTGCTTCCTGACCTGCATACAGGTTTCTCAAGAGGCAGGAAGGTGATCTGGTATTCCCATCTCTTTCAGAATTTTCCACAGTTTATTGTGATCCACACAGTCAAAGGCTTTGGCATAGTCGATAAAGCAGAAATAGATGTTTTTCTGGAACTTTCTTGTTTTTTCGATGATCCAGTGGATGTTGGTAGTTTGATTTCTGGTTCCTCTGCCTTTTCTAAAGCCAGCTTGAAAATCTGGAAATTCACAGTTCATGTACTGCTGAAGCCTGGCTTGGAGAATTTTGAGTATATCTTTATTTTTTAAAGTTCTGAAATAATTACGTGTTGTGTGCATGGTAAGTTGCTTCAGTTGTGTCTGACTCTGTGTGACCCCAAGGACTGTAGCCCACCAGGCTCCTCTGTCCATGGGATTCTCCAGGCAAGAATACTGGAGTAGGTTGCCATGCCCTCTCCAGGGGATCCTCCCAACCCAGGGATCAAACCAGGGTTTGATCTGTTACATTTCCTGTTTCGGTAGGCGGGTTCTTTATCACTAGCCCAACTAGGAAGCCCCCTGAAACAATTACAGCAATATACAAATATCTGTTAATTTGGTCAGTATGGATACATGAGTATTTTATATTCATTCCTGTAATTTTTACACTTCAAAGTATTCCACCATTTAGAAATGTAAAATTTTAAATGAATTTTTACTATACAAAACTCTGAATTCTATCACACACGTATACAATACTTAGCTCTGTAATTCTTGTTGTTTAAAACTAGTGTTCTGAAGACCCCGGGTGTCTCCTTCTGCTTTACTATCTGATGTAAATTAGCAGAAGTAAACCAGTCCTTTCAAAATGATTCTTAAAAGCAAAATGCTTTTCATTTACCTGAATAAAAAATAACTTGGAAGATATGACATCTGAGTAGCATTACACCATCTCTAAAGCTAAATAATTCCTGTAGCTCATATTGCTCTCAATATATATCACATTTTGAGAACTGAAAGTTTATCCATTCTAATAATTCACAGTATTTTAAATCATTTTGACCTAAATCTACTTACCCATCCTATTAAAGTTATTACTTTAAATACCAATTAAATAAGTCCAAAAAAATCTACTGTTGTAAACTGGTGCACAAAGATTTTGAAAATTCAACTTTTCAGTGATCTGGTAATAAGTTAGTTCTTCATCACATTCCTTATAATGCTTTCATCTATTTGTAAAAACCTTCTATTTTTTGCTTAAGAGAAGGTCGATGGCTTTCACTTTACTACTCCAACATAATCATGAATTGAAATAAGAACTCTAAGCACTCTGCACCGACAAAGCTACCAGTATGCCTAAGCCAATAAAGCAATTCGTTCATTAATGCAGCTAATAAAGCAACCTTTTGTTAGTCTATGAAACATCAGAAACCTCAGAGACTCTAACTTAGCAATTTTTCCCTGTTTTTGCTGTATGAACTTGAAAATTCCCTTACATGCCATTTGCTTTAACAACTAAAACTTAATCATTTGAGAAATTTGATCTTTCACTCAAGGTAATTTAATAACATATTAGTTCCAACTTCAGAAAGCTGTTCCTAGATGAAACTACTTTTCTTTTATTTAATTACTCTCTTCTGTTTTCCCATAGAGCCAAGTTGTGTAGACGTCTGAGTCATGTACTCATAAGCAACTAAGCAACAACCTCTATAAATATTCTCCAAATGAAGAACAAAAATGTTCAATTACCCAATCAGCATTAATCAATCAACTACAGTAAGCAAGACACAGATGATACTAAGATTAATATATAATCCTTGCCCTTCAGCACTTAAAGGAATAAGACAGGCATCTTAAAAAACTACTATAAGGTAGCTTATAACAGTATTAACTACTAAATAAAATAGCATGAGGGATATAATTCATTGAGCTTAGATGAGATAAAAAGCCTACAAGTGTGGGGACTCTTGAAGCTAAATAAAGGAAAGTATACCTTAGGCTTAGTGAATAACTTATATACAAAAAGATACATGAAATAGCACAGTAAATTCAGAAATTTTTAATTTAGTAAGGTTAGAATGTAACATGCATGTAGGAAAATTCATGTCTGCTCTTGAAAGGTCATGTTTCTATTCTCTAGAATTTAGACTTTATTCTATGCAATGGGTAGACATTAAAAGATTTTATGAAATATAAAATTGTAAGGCATATGGTGTTCAGCATTTTTTTAGAAAGTTTACTCCTAAGATACATAAATGACCACAAGCTCCTATTTTCAACAACTTTAGAATATATAATGCTATGGGGCATGCGGGGTATCCCAGAAATACAGGAATGCTATTTTCCAATGCAATTCATGCTCAGTATAGTGTTCCATTGCTGATGCTGCTGTTTAGTCAGTAAGTCATATCCGACTCCTTGTGACCCCATGGGTTGTAGCCTGCCAGGCTCCTCTGTCCATGGAATTCTCCAGGCAAGAATACTTGAGTAAGATGCCATTTCTTTCTCCAGGGGATCTTCCTGACATGGGGATCAAATCCATGTCTTCTGCATAGCAGTCAGATTCTTTACCACTGAGTCACCAGAGAAGCCCATAATGCTCTATTATGTACTGTTAATTTAACTTTAGCATTTTCTAAACTAATTACTAATCAAAGAGAACTACTGATGAATGAAGTTAATATTTTACCAATATTCTAATAGGCATTTAAAACCCCTTCAAAGTATTAGAGAAACATTAGTTTTCATGCACTGTAAAGCAATGCTGTTGGTCAATATTGTGAGTTTCAGTTGAAGCCAACAGGCCGCGTTTAGAATTTGTGAAGTAATAAAACCTGGCCCACTGTACCCTTAATGCAAACGCCCACGGCGCTGCCTGCCCAGCACCCTGCCTTCTCCCAAGCGCTCTCTCTCACCCCCGCTGCCCTCTTCTCACACACAGTCCCGTAGCCACCCTGAGAGCTCGGTGTGCTCGCCTGACCCTGGAGGACAGCGAATCAGCCATGCCAGAGCTTCCATTAAACCTTCAACCTGGGGCTCAAAAAGTCACCAGAACTCCTCTAGAGACAGACGCCATAGGGTAAAAAATTCACACTGGCTCTTTCTACAGGTTTCCCACCATGCAGAAAAACCAGTCTATGCTGAAAAACATGAAGGAAAAAATTTACAATTCTGTTTATACTGTGTATGTTTGAAATTTTCCACATAAAAAGTTTTTTTTTTCCTGAAAGTTATGAAGACACATAAACAGTACCTATGTTCTCACCATCAGTTTAATAGATAAAACTTTACCAATGTAATTCTCTTCCCTATGACCCTGATTCCACCCCCCCCCCCCCAACAACCTATCCTGAAGCCCTCGTCTCTCTTAAACACTCTCCAAACATCAGTCCAAACATCACTTTCCTGGGGGAGTCTTTCCTGACTTAAAACACTCACTAGGTTAAGTGTCCCCGTTACGTGCTTTCACAGCTTTTACCATACCTTTGATTTATTTGTTTGAATACTTTTTAACAAGCTCTCCAGTAGACTTATTTCTTCCATGAATTCAAGAAAATCTCTGTTCAATTCCTAGCTGACTACTCAGCTAACTGAGGAGAGACTTCAATAGCTTCATAACAGAATTCAGAGTTTACAAAATTAGTTGAGAAAGATCATTTTAAGAGAACAGTAACAAAAACAAATCTTGAGAGGGAAAAGAAACTGATTTCCAGAGTTGCCATGTTATATAAAACGTCCAATTTCCAACAAAAATCACAAAACATGCAATGAAACTTGAACGTACAGTCATGCACAGAGAAAAAAGTGGTCAACAGCAACCAGCCACACGGAAGGCCCTGCACTGGACTTACTAGACAAAGACTCTCACCCAACTCGTGCTCGAGCTCAGTTGCTTCACCCACGTCTGACTCTCTGCGACCCTGTGGACTGTAGCCCACCAAGGTCCTCTGTCCATGGGATTCCCCAGGCCAGAATACTAAAGTGGGTTGCCGTTTCCTCCTCCAGGGGATCTTCCTGACCCAGGGATTGAACCTCCATTTCCTGCAGCTCCTGCACTGCAGGCAGATTCTTTACCTCTGAGCCACAGGGGAAGCCCTTCAATCGCCGATTTTCAAAATATTCAAAGAACTAAAGGAAAGCATGCCAAAAGAACTAAAGGTGAGTTAACAGTATCTCAAAGATAAAGAATATCAATAAGGAGAAAGACATTTTTAAAGGAACCAAATAAAAATTCTGGAATTAAAAAGTACAACAGCTGAAATGAACAACTCACTAGAAGGGTTCAACAGCAGAATTCAGCAGGTAGAAGAAAAAAAAATCAGCAAATCTGAAGACATATCAATTGAGATTAAGCTACCTGAGTAACAGAAAAAAAGAAAAGAAACATGAGCAGAAGTCTCAGAACCTCAGGACACTATCAAGTTTACTAACATACATAAAATGGAAATTCCAGAAGGAAGTATAAAAAGAAGCAAAAAGAATATTACAAAAAATAACAGCCAAAACTTCCAAAATTTTATTTAAAAAAGTAATCTAAACAGAAGCTCAATGAGTTCCAACTAGAATAACTCAGGGAACCACACTTAGCTACACTATTATCAAACTGTCAAACACCAGAGAGAAAATCTTGAAGTGACTCATTGTGTATAAGAGATCCTGCACAACATCAATAAACATATCTATCATCAGAAACCAAGGAGGTCAGAGTGCCAAAAGAAAAACTATCAACCAAGAAAGGAAAGAAAGTGAAGTCACTCAGTCGTGTCCAACTCTTTGCGACCCCATGGACTGTAACCTACAAGGCCCCTCCGTGAGATTTTCCAGGCAAGAATACTGGAGTGGGTTGCCATTTCCTTCTCCAGGAGATCTTCCTGACACAGGGCCTGAACCTGGGTCTCCTGCATTGTAAGCAGACGCTTTACTGTCTGAGCCACCAGGGAATATTCAGCAAAGTTATCTTTCAAAAATGAAAGAGAGATTAAGGAATTCCTAGATACACAAAAACAGTGAATTCACCACTAGCAAACCTGCCCTGCAAGAAGTGCTAAAAGAAATCTTTCAGGTTGAAATGAAAAGTAAAGGTTCTCTTCATGTTAATTCAACTAAGTGTCTTTTATGTCAAACTGAAGTGACTGAACAGATATCCATAGAACACCCTACCCAACCACACTAGAATACACAGTCTTCTCAAGAATTCTACTTACATTAAGCCAAGAAACAACAGGTCTCAAAAATTTCAAAGAGAATGAAATCACATAAAGCAACTTCTCCAATCAAAAGAGAATGGAAAAAAAAAAAAAAAATCAAGGGCCACAATACATGCTACAATACAGATGACCCTTAAAACTGTTATGCCAAATGAAGTGAGTCAGTCACAAAAGGATAAACATAAGGTTCCACTTATATGTGGTTACCATGAAAAGACAAATTCATAGAGACGGAGTAGAATAGTGGGTATCAGGGACTATGCAGAGGGGAAGATGGAACTTTAGTGTGCAGAGAGCTTTCTTTAGTGGTTTGTGTTTGGGACAATGAAAAAGTTCTAGAAATGGCCAGTGGTGACAGCTGCATGACACTGAATTTGCTCAATGCCACTGAATGGCATCCTTAAAAACAAGAAAGAGGTAAACTTCTGCTTTACGTATGCTTTACCACAGTGAAAAAGAAAGGCAAAGGCTTTACTAGGTTCCCCAGAAAGCAAAAAGTAATAATTCTCTAACATTCATTAAGCATCAGTCACTATCCATACCACCAGATATGATTCCCACAACAATGTCAGGTACTATTAATATGCTTTAATGATTAGGAAACTGAAGCACAAAGCAGTTAAGTCATTTAGTTAAGGTCACACAGCTAGGAAATAGCGGAACAAGAACTCAATACTTTGGCCACCTGATGCAAAGAACTGACTCACTGGAAAAGACCCTGATGCTGGGAAGGACTGAAGGCAGGAGGAGAGGGGGACGACAGAGGATGAGGTGGCTGGATGGCATCATCGACTTGATGGGCATGAGTCTGAGCAAGCTCCAGGAGTTGGTGATGGACAGGGAAGCCGGGTGTGCTCAGCCCATAGGGTCGCGGAGAGTCGGACACGACTGAGAGACTGAACTGACTGAAGAACTCAAACCCTGGCAGTCTTTCAGAGACATCAAAGCTTTAAAAAAAATAACAAACTGCCTAACTATTCATGTAAATATGAAACAGCAAAAATCAAAACACAATCCTTCCCCTCCAATATTTTAATGTGTATTTGCATTAATGGCAACGTTTAATGATACCATTATACACAAAGCATTTTTATCAATCTTTATTAGTTCATGCTGTCATCTGGCAGTAAGGCATATCAAAATTTAAAACATACAGTATCAGTAAAAAAAAAATAAGAAAACAACAAGTCTTTAAAGATCATTATCTCTGACAAACACCCATAAGCAAAGGAGGAAGCACATTAGACAAGAGAAAAAGAAAAGGCATTTAGAAGTATCTATAGTCTTACACTCACATGGCTTCCAAGTAAGAAAAGAGACATCATAAAGCTCAGGCGCTTCTGGGACCCAGGTGGCAGGCCTTTTGGACATGGTTCCAGATCTCAGGATACAGTACTACTGCTCCTTTTTAATCTGGTGCCAATTAAATCAGAAAGAATTACCAGCTACCAATCATTCTCTCATACTCGTAACTTTTTATAACAAACTGATCCAACAACCCAAGGATGTAATGATAGAACAGTTCGTCAATTTTCAAGATACTTTTATAAAAAAGAAAAAGAAAAAACTATACCAACATAGTCATTTAATAAATTTATCATGCTATGCACTAAGACAGAAAAAAATAAATATACTCTGCCCTCTGAAAACTGGAGAGATTAATATGGAGTACTCAAAAAATCACAACTGTAATGCCATGAAAGCACACAACAGGGATGCCTAACTGAGTAAGTGTTTTGAGTCAGAAAAGACCTTTCCTCTGGGAAGCAACACCTAGACTGATTTGTAGAAGAGAAGAGGGCTTCTCTGGTGGCTCAGATGGTAAAGAATCTGCCTGCAATGCAAGAGACCTGGGCTCGACCCCTAGGTCAGGAAGATCCCCTGGAGAAGGGAATGGCAACCACTCCAGTATTCCTACCTGGGGAATTCTATGAACATAGGAGCCTGGCAGGTTACAGCCCATGGGGTTGCAGAAGAGTCAGACACAGCTTAGCAACTGAAACATACACAGACACTAATACAGGAAAAACTAGTAAGATCACAGGTTGACAATGCTTCCGTCCTAGCATGGGTTATCAGTCTTAGCCTATATATTTGGCCTTTAATTCACATGTAGGTATTGTAGATGAGAATTTTGGCCTTTGGTGAGAGCCTTTAGAACTCCGATCCCCCTTCCTCTTCCATAGAGTAGCACGCATATACAGCCAACACCCATGGAGGGCTGCGATTTTAGTAAAGCTGTCCTGAAGAGCTCAGTAAGAAAACTAAAGAGGGGTAGGCATGGAGAGCAACAAAAACACCACTATTCTGTGATTATACAGTTACCAACACAGGGTCCTCATGAGAGTCTAACATTAGAATTACAGTTTAGCAAGGTTGCTGAATACAAAACCACTATACAAACAGCAATTTGTTTCCAATAGTCATCGGTTACTGGTGGTTACTAGTTTGTAACCACCATTTGCAAAATGCCTATTTATAAATATATATCATTTACAATAACAAAAATTCATTTAAAAAATCTAAGAATAAGTCTAAGAATAAATCTAAGAATAAGACTTCATAAAAACAATACAACTGTATTGAAAAATATTAGAGTATGTAAGTAGAGATATACACCACAGTCATCCAATAAGGTGACAACTATCCCCACTGTAAACCTGCAAATTAAATGAAATTCTAATCACAAGCCCAAACAGGGTTTGGGGATTTTTTTTTTTTTTTTTTTGGTCAGACTTTCTTTGAGGTGGAATGAAACTTGACAAACTGATTAAAATTCACTAAGAGAGAGAAGGTGCCTTATCAGACATCAAGACATCAAAACTGTAGTAATTAACACAGTATGATAGTGACATGAAAGTAGACAAATCAAATAAGACTGTGGTACAGACCAAACTCTAGAAATTATCCCATGTAGTAAACTTAAAACTCTTAAATAAAGTTAAAAACAATCCACAGACTAGAAAGTTACTTTCAATGCATATTACCAAAAACATTAATATCCACGTTAAAAAAAGAACTGCCACAAATCAATATAAAATCCAATTCCTACCAGGAAAAAAAAAAAAACTGCAAAGGATACTGAGAAAAGATTCACAGAACAGGACATCAGAATGAAAAGATGTTCAACTCCACTAAAAACACAGTAATGAAAGTGAAAACTATGAAACTCCATATCTTATCTTCAGAGAGGCAAAAATTAGGAGCTAGATAAAAATAAAAAGTCAGTAAGATGTGGGAAAACATGCTGGTGGGTACAAAGAAGTACCTCTACTTTGGACTGGAGCTGGTTTTACTCTGTGAGATAAAGTGGCACCTATACCCTGTAAGCCAGCAAGTCTGGCCCTGGTGTCTGTACGAGATAAAGTTACGTGGAGACTAGGTATCTATGTACAAGTCTATTCCTTACAGTACTATTTGCCAAAAGGTAGGACCCCGTTATTTCTCAGTATAAAAATGAGTTTCATTAAACATGGACTACCAAACAGCAGTTAAAAAGAATGAACTAAACCTACACGTGAAAGTACAGTGCGGAATGGTGCACCAAGACTTCAAGATAACAGGTACTTCTGAAGAAGCGGGAAAAGGATGAGGAGAAGAGAATTTTAAAGGAAGAGAAAAAGCAAACAAGGGAGAAAGTTAACATGCTTGAGGCCAGGCACAAAAGTGTTTGCTATATTACTTCCTGTAAGTTTTTGTATGTTTGAATTATTTCATAATTTATGCAAAAATTTAAATGATTAGAAATAGCTTGATTATGAACAGCAATTTCAGAGGGTACAATGGAAGGAAATAGGAAAGAAATACATAGAAGGCTTTTGTCAAAGCAAACAAGTGTAAAACATTTTGAAGACGGTAATTTAAAAGATATGGCCACCATGTAAGACAAAACCCACTGAAATGTTGTGAAGTGATTGGCCTCCAACTAATAAAATAATATTTTTTAAAAAAAATAAATAAAAAAAAAATAAACTTCCATAGTACACATAAAAAAATAAATAAATAAAAATAAAAGATATGGCCACCTACTGATGAGAACAGGGATGAGAGACAAGTCTCAGATCTCTTGAGGAAGACAGAAACTGGGCTTCCTGGCCAGACAACTTTGTCTCACTAGGACAAGATAAAGTAAGTCTAATCAGTTTACTATCTCAGCTCACTTGGCCTGACATCACTGTGATTCTCAGTAACTCTATGAAGCATTATGAAAGTGACTGTGCTGAGCTTTGAAACAAATAGGTACAAGGTATTCTGCTAGATACTGCAAGGGACAGATAGAGGAATGTTACCAGTTCTCAGGAAGCTGACCACTTAGTGTAAGAGCCATAATGCATGCAGAAAGAAAGAAAGAAAGAAACAGACAAAATCTGACACTTAAGGCCTAAATAAGTGCTACTGGAATTCAGAGGAAGAAAAGAATCCATCAGGGTGCTGGGATTTTAAAAAAAGGTTTCACCAAAGCAGTGGAACTCAAGCTGAGTTGTGAAGGACAGCAAACAATTTAGAAGGTACAAAACTTGGCATTCTAGTTCTAGGTAGAAAAAAATGGTAGACCTCCAGGGAGGAAAAAGTAGAGTGCAAGCACTTGGTAATTTTGGGATCTTAGAAAAACAAAATACTTTGACAATAAACAAACTCTTTACAATCAGTTTTTACCTACAAACAATAGAATCCATTTCCAGTAGTCTCATCAGAAAAGGAATTTATTACAACACTTTAGGTGACACACAGAATTCCCTTTTGCAAAGAGCCAAAGAATCAACCCAGGGGTATACAGCCACAAAAATACCTGAGTCACCTCACCAGTTATTTCCACTCTTTGAACCCTTGGTGCCATGAGGGTGAAGCCTCAGACCTAAGACTCACCAGAGAGTTTGCCACACTACCTGTAAATGCCCACCGTCTCAGTCCCCAACATTCATGTCAGGAAGCAACCCAAGCAAGAGCGGCTGCCCTGCAGTTCTCCCTTCTGAATTCATGTCTTCCAGGGACGCATCTCGTCAGCAGAATCTAGGTCACATGCTCATGTCCTAGATGCAAGGGATGTTAGGAAACTGAGTCCTGCCTTCTACAATACTCCAAACAGTGAGCGATTTCTCCAACAGTGAGGGGTTATTTGAAATAAGACCAAATACAGAGCAAGTCTCGGCTATCGAGCAACATACATATTTATTCCAAACTTCAAGCACCAAACAAGATTCTCAAGCCCGACAGATTATAACCAAGTCTCGTATGAACAAAACTCTCTGTGTTCCTCAAAGGGAGACGAGACCCAGTCTCAGCAGTTGTGCACAGCTCCAATATCAGAAGCTACGGGCTGTGTCACCCTCCCTTCCGATTTCTTTCAACTTATAGACTAAATGGCAAAGGGGGTGGGAATGGAAAAAGAAGTGAAAGTATTTTTAAATATATAAACACAAAGAAGAAACACTTAACATGTTCTACAGACATGACCTGGCCTATGAACTGTGTGAAGAACTACAACTCACTCTCAGACCTCAACTTGTGAAAGCTAAAATTTTTGGTTATACAGATCTAGTAGAGCCCTTAATAGTCGGTCCATCTATTTTAGATTTAGAGATTCCATGATCATTTAGCCACAGCTAAAAAGAAGCATTCAGGTCACTGCATCTCTGATCATCAGGCCAGTCAGGCTACCTTATGAAAAGGATGCCCACTCTGCCTATGAAAGTAAGCGGCTTTCATAGACTCCCACCATCTGAAATCAGAAAGACAATTTCAATTAGTTAAATGTAGGTAGGTCTCCCACCTACAGACAACAACAACCACAACTGCTTTTCACAGATGTTGGCACTGTCCTGAAAGTATGCTTTACCCTTCAGGTGAGTAAAACGTTCTCTGGACCTCTTAGTGGACAATAGTGGACAGAGAATAAAGAGGTGAATAGGCACAAAGAAAAATCCACTCCATCAGTCCCACGACCCTTGATCTTTTGACTTCTTCCTCTACATATTACCATGAGTTCACAGGCTTTCAACTTTACTGACTATAGGCCAATGCTGAGACTAATCAAAGAAGCAATTATCGATACCTCTCTTGGCCGCCTGACCTGGAATACTGAATCCAGAATCTCTGGTAATTGCACCATGGCAATACACTCTGCCAAATGTAAAAGTGGGCTTCTCTCTCATCATCTATACACAGAACAACATCCACATGTAGAACCGACATCTATACATATCCCAGCTTTTGCTATGTTGGCCAAAAAAAAAAACTTACATTGACACATAATTCCTTTCTTCTCATTTTGACTACCCAGAAGTACAGCATGCTACACTCTGACTCCAGGCACAGGTCTGGAAACAGTGAAAGTTATGGAAAGGAGTCTGAGGACACTGACTGCCTTTTGAATAGTAACTGTTATAAGCAAGCTTTTACAGGTCTTCAAGGAAAACAGGGAAAGATTTCTGCCAGCAAGAGAGACTTCATGTTTGGAGACTTGACTTGTGTTTATAATTCCCTATATAAAGAAAATGTACTCAATAGATTACTAGGAGCCATAGATAAGGCATATGGCCAAAAAAAGAGGGGCATATGCTATACATTGCTATTCTATCTCCTGAAGTTTTCTTAAAATTAGACAAAAATAAGGTTTTCCTATTTTACGCTGCTACTTATTTAGTATTTATCATTATAGTTTGTACACACTAAGACAAGGTAGCATTACAGTACTCAAATTCAAGAGCAATTAAATTTGTGCCTCTAGAGGGCAGCATTTCTCATAGGATAAACAGGTTAAACAAAAAAGGAATTCCACTGTCCAAGTTAAAGAAATACAGGGTAAACAAGTTTTAGCAAGTTTCTTTCTTTTAAGATGTCTCAGAGTCTTTCATATATCACTGTGCATTGTGAATCTTCAACAGACCACTATCACGGTATACAGTATTTCTTCAACCTTAATCACAGAAACCATTCTGCAAGAACCATCTCTAGTGACTACTTCCACAGAACACAATTGGACAAATTCTCTTAAGACAAGATCACTTCTTTTTTAATTCAGAGACTTGCTCCTCTGGTCTTTAAAACAAGCCTTAAGATACCCCTTTGTATTCACAGATCACAACTAAGAAAGGAATAAACACTGGCATTCGTTTATTTTGCAAAAATGAGAAACAGGGTTAACTTACTACTTGGCTTGTTCAAAGGATAACAGCCAAAAAAAAGAAGGAAAAAAGTTAGATACATCCTCTCCTAGCTTTAAAAACCACAAAAGAGTTGAGGTATACTTACAAAGGAGTTGAGGTATACCTAATAAAACATTTTCGTATTTACCCAATTCAGAATATTCATTAACAATTCATTATCTTTCCATAATCCATGTCAACTGAAATTAATTTCATAATATAAAGATATGCTGCAAACCTGATGAGACCTCTACATATCTCTATAAATGTAATGTTCTTAATTTTTTGTGAGGGACCAGTTAAAATAGTTCCCCCTTTTTTTGTTGCTGTTTGGTCTTTTCGCCTAAGTGATGGAACAGTTTTTAGAATGTAGACATGTTCTTATTCTCCAAGTACTCTTGCAGAATACTTGAAGAATATTTCAGAATACTCTTGAATAATAAAGGGGGAAGGAGAGGGAATGATTTCATATATAATACATTTATCCAAGTGTCCGGTTACTAAGTATCCTTTAAACCATAAACAATGTTTGAAATGTTTTTAAGAAAATGCAAATACAGGCATACCTCAGAGATAATGCAGGCTCAGTTCCAACCCACCACAATGAAGTGAATATCACAATAAAGCAAGTCACACAAGCTGAAATCAAGATTGCCGGGAGAACTATCAGTAACCTCAGTTATGCAGATGATACTACCCTAATGGCAGAAAGTGAAGAGGAACTAAACAGCCTCTGGAGGAGGGTAAAAGAGGAGAGTGAAAAAGCTGGCTCAAAAACTCAACATTCAAAAAACTAAGATCATGGCATCCAGTCCCATAACTTCATGGCAAATAGGTGGGGAATAAATGGAAACACTGACAGACATTATTTTCTTGAGCTACAAAATCACTGAGGACGGTGAATGCAGCCATGAAATTAAAAGATGCTTACTCCTTGGAAGAAAAGCTATGACAAACCTAGACAGAGTATTAAAAAGCAGAGACATCACTTTGTCAACAAAGGTCCAGATAGTCAAAGCTATGGTTTTTCCAGTAGTCATGTATGGGTGTGAGAGTTGGACCATAAAGAAGTCTGAGCACCAAAGAATTGATGCTTTTGGACTGTGGTACTACAAGACTCTTGAGAGTCCCTTGGATTGCAAGGGGATCAAACCAGTCAGTCTTAAAGGAAATATTGAATATTTTTAATATTGATATTTCCTGAATATTCATTGGAAGGACTGATGCTGGGATACAATACTTAGGCCACATGATGTGGAGAGCTGACTCACTGGAAAAGACCCTGATGCTGGGAAAGATTGAGGGCAGAAGGAGAAGAGGGCGACAGAGGATGAGATGATTGGATGGCATCAACAACTCAACATGAGTTTGAGCAAACTCCAGGAGATGGTGAAGGACAAGGAAGCCTGCTGTGCTGTAGTCCTTTGGGTCACAAAGAGCCAGAGACATGACTTGGCAACTGAAAAACAACATAATGCTATATTTACACTAGTCTATTAACAGTGCAATCGTATTATGTCTAAAAAACAACAATGTACATACCTTAATTTAAAAATACTTTGCTGATAAAAAATGCATACCATATCTGAGCCTACAGTGAGTTGTAATCTTTTTGCTGGAGGAGGGGCTTGCCTCCGTGTCAGTAGCTGTTGACTAATTAGGATGGTGGTTGCTGAAGGCTGAAGTGTCTGTGGTTAATTTCTAAAAATAAAACAATGAAGTTTGCTGCATTAATTGACTCTTTTTCTTACAAATGATTTCTCTTTAGCATGCAATGCTGTCTGATAGTATTTTACCCACAGGAGAACTTCTTTCAAAACTGGAGCCAGTCCTCTCAAACCCTGCCACTGCTTTATCAACTAAGTTTATGTAATATTCTAAATCCTTTGTTATTTCAACAGTCTTCATCAGGAGTATATTCCATCTCAAGAAACCACTTTCTTTACTCATCCGTAAGAAGAAATTTCTCATTTGTTTTATCATGTGTGTGTACTCAGTCATGACTGATTCTGTGCAACACAATAGACTGTAACCTGCCAGGTTCCTCTGCCCAAGGGATTATTCCAGCAAGAACAGTGCAGTGGGTAGCCATTTCCTCCTCCAGGGGATCTTCCATACCCGAGGATCAAACTCATGTCTCCTGCATCTCCTCCTGCATTGCAGGCAGATTCTTTACCACTGAGACATCAGGGAAACCACAGAAGTTACAACCAACAACACAGAAATACAAAGGACCATGGTGGTGGTGGTGGAAAGTCGCTTCAGTGGTGTCCAACTCTTTGTGACCCCAGGGACTGTAGCCTGCCAGGCTCCTCTGTCCATGGGATTCTCCAGGCAAGAATACTGACATAGGTTATCATCCCTTCCTCCAGGGGATCTTCCTGACCCAGGGATCGAACCTGAGTCTCTCATGTCTCCTGCATCGGCAGGTGGGTTCTTTACCACTAGTGCCATCTGACTGCAATTCACGTCTTCAGGCTCCACTTTGAATTCTAGCTATCTGGCTATTTCCACCACATCTGCACATCTGCTATTTCCACATCTGTTCCTTCCTCCACTAAAGGCTTAAACTCCTCCAATTCATTCATGAAGGCTGGAATCAACTTCTTCCAAAATCCTGTCAATGTTGATATTTTAATCTCTTCCAATGAATCACAGTGTTCTTAATGGCATCTAGAATGGTGGATCCTTTCCAGAAGGCTTTTTATATACTTTGCCCAGTTGCATCAGAGGAATCACTATTTATGATAGCTACAGCCTTATGAGATGCACTTCTTAAATAATAAGGACTGAAATCTACACTGGTCCTTGACTTACGGGCGGCAGAACATATGTTGTGTTACCGGGGTAACAGCATTAATCTCACTGTACACCTCCATGAGGCCTCTTGAGTGACCAGGTGCACTGTCAGCGAGCAGCAATACTGTGACTCTCCTTTTCTTTCTGGGGAGCAGTGTTCAGTAAACCCTGTTGCAAACAGATGTGCGGCCATCCAGGCTTTGCTATTCCATTTACTCAGCAGAAGCAGAGTAGACGGAGCAGAATTCTTCAGGGCCCTAAAATTTCAGAATGGTAAATGAGCAATGACTTAACTTTAAGGTCACCAGTTACATAGACTCCTAAGAGGGGAGTCAGCCTGCCTTTTGACACTTTAAAGCCAAGTATTGACTTCTCCTCTCTAACTATGAAAGTCTTAAATGGCATATTCTAACAGAAGGCTGCTTTGCCTACATTTGAAAACCTGTTGTTTACTGTAGTCACTGTCATTAATTTTCTTAGCTAGATCTTCTGAGTAACTTTCTGCAGCTTCTACATCGGCACTACCTCCTTCACCTTGCACTTTTGTTACAGAGACAGGGTCTTTCCTGACATATCTCATGAACCAACCTCTGCTAGCTTCAAACTTTTCTTCTGCAGCTTCCTCACCTCTCAGCCTTCAGGGAATTGAAGAGAGTAAGAGCCCTGCTCTGGATTAGGCTTTGGCTTAGAGAATGAATGTTGTGGCTGGTTTGACCTTCTGTCCAGACCACTACAACTTTCTCCATGTCAGCAGTAAAGTTGTTTTGCTTTCTTATTCTTCTATTCACTGGAGCAGCACTTTGAATTTCCTTTAAGCACCTTTCCGTTCCTCACAACTCGGCTCACTGACTCAAGACGCCTAGTTTCCAGCCTACCTCAGCTTCAGCATGTCTTCCTCACTGTGCTTAATTGTTTCTAGCTTTCAATTTAAAGTGAGAGACATGCAACTCTTCCTCTTCACTTCAACACTAGAGTCATTGCAGGCTTATTAATTGACTAATTTCAATACTGTTGTGTCCCAAAGAATAGTGAGGCCTGAAAAGAGGGAGCGAGGTGGGGGAATGACCAGTCGGTGGGACAGTCAGAACACATAGCATTTATCTCTTAAGCTGCCATCTTACATGGGTATGGTTTGTGATGCCCCGAAACAATTACTTCAGAGATCACTGATCACAGATCACTATTACAAATAAAGTAATGAAAAAGTCTGAAATATTGCAAGGATTGCCAAAATGTGACACAGAGACATGAAGTAAGGAAACACTGTTGGAAAAAAGGCACAAACAGACTTGACTGACTCAGGGTTGCCACAAACTTTCAGCTTGTTTAAAAACACACACATGGTATCTGCAAAGTTTAACAAAGCAAAGTGCAAAAAGCAACTCCTTCCAGGATTCTTAATTCATACGTCCTTCTGGTGTGCCTCTTATGATATTAGCATTATCCAAAAAAGACTTATTCTCGGCCTCAAGTCATCAAGATATTTTAAGCAAGTATATAACCAACTCCCAAAGTTTAATTTCCAATATATTAGTCATTGGCTGCATATACTAGTGAACATCTAAAATGTGACTAGCATTACTGAATAACTGAATTTTTATTTAATTGTAATTTTATCTAAATGTAAAAGCTGGAATGACATAAATTGTCTATTAAAGAAAACTTTATTGTTTTGATCTAGATAGCATCAATTAACTACTAAACTGTCTTTTTCTACATATCAATATAATAGTAATGTAAAGCATTTGCTTAAAGATTTTTTTTGCAAAGATCACAAGTTGCAGTGATGCCTATGTAAATCATAACTGATAGTCAAATGGAGATACTTTTTCATTTTCATTTTTACTTTTTAAATTTTAATATATTTTGAATATAATTGCTTCCTTTGAAAAAAATGGATGAAAGGTTGGTGAGGTGAACAAAAATTTTAAATTAAAACAAAGACATTCTACTCATAAAGAATCAAGTAGAGATACAGAAGTTAGTGCTACAACTAGAACAATGAAGTGAGACTGGAAGAAGGTAATCCACAATTCTAACATAAATAATAATCACAATTAGCTGCAGTAGAGCAAAACTAAAAAGTTGTTTCCTGGGTAGAAAACTTTTCAAATCAAAAGGTAGACAAAATTAAGACACATTTTCAGCAAGTATATTATTTTATAAGAAGTTGCGTAAGTCAAAATAGAAGCAACAAAGTTAGTCACCTGGTGTAAGAATTAAAAGTCCCACAGACATTTTTTAAAAGATTTTTTAAGGACCTGGACTTATGACTCTGGCAAGCTATAAAATGTGTTTAATTCTAAGAAATAAAAGAAAGAAAGAAGGTGGGGAGGAGGGAGAAAAGCATATTTAAGTGGAGAGAAAGTAATCATTTCAATTACAGGCATTTTGTTAGAAAATTATGAATACTAAAAAAGGTATTTTACCAAAAGTGAAAGGTCTTCATTTAAGCCACAAAACAACTGCTCATCATATAGAAGAACATTCTAACAATATCAAAAATCAATAGAGTTTAAGAAATTACTTTTCTTTTACCTTTAGATAAACCATGTGATATAAAAGACACTGTCAAATTAAAATTTTTGACATTTTGTTTGAAAGGACTTTCAAATTTAATAAGAAATGTCAATATGTAGTTTTAAAAAACCAAAATTGTGGTAAAGACTGTTTCTCATCTTTTACATCTGTCAAAGATTTTCAACTATATATTAAAAAATTAGTTTCTATCTCAACAGACAGCTCCATCCATATGAGGTCAAAAATTCAGCTACTGGAATTTTAAATGAAACCAATGCTTCTCTTATTGTTTTATTCCACCGTATGATATACATTAAAAATATTTGTGCTTAGCTTTCTAAAGTTAACTATGAAAAGTGTCATGGATTTAAGTGTTTAAAATTGTTAAGTGTGTACACACAAATAATATGAATCCTAGCCAGTTTACACAGTTGTTGAAAAAACAGAAGACAATACATTTAATAATCTTATATTATTTATCAGAGATGGAGTAATGGAAGAATTTCACAAAGGTTTACTATATTACTGTATTAACTCTTGTTCAAAAAATATTGCTTTTCAATATTCAATAATCAGAGACAAAATAGCAGTATTCATTATGTTTTTTTCATTGATATCTCACTATATGTAAAATAGCTTAATCTCAGTATCAAAAAGTTATTTATGACCTAGCTATAAGGTATGGAAATCTGTGCTGAAACTGAAAGTTTTCATAAAACAAACCAATAAAGATTTTACACTTTTTCCTAATATGAATCAATGTACAGAATACTTTAGTTACAATGGACAACGTGTGAAAACTGCAAAATAACAAGAAATAGTTGAACACTTTGATACTGACTGAATTTAGAGTTGCTTTTCAACTTATGCAATATCCTTAAAGAATCTGATGCTAATACTGAATTGACACAAGAGTCAGTGAATTTGTTTGGTCTGAGTAGCACAGTTTTAAAACTGTTAAGCTTTTGTTTCAAAGTCTAATGAATTCTACTTTTTAAAAAAATGAAACAGTTTTATCAGTTTGGATGTATATACTAAAAGAAATTCATTTTTCAGGAGTTAAGTTCAGATACTGAAGAGCTTCCCTGATAGCTCAGTTGGTAAGGAAGCCGCCTGCAATGCAGGAGACCTGAATTTGATTCCCGGGTAAGGAAGATCCCCTGCAGAAGGGAAAGGCTACCCACTCCAGTATTCTGGCCTGGAGAAATTCACGGACTGTATGATCCATTGGGTCGCGAAGAGTTGGACATGACTGAGCGACTTTCACTTTCAGATACTGAAAAGCATAAATTTGTTTGGAACAACTTAGGTATGTGAATCTACTTTTTCAATCATAAATTTTACAAAATCTAAACAAAGACCAGTATTTCTGATTAAAATTTGGTGATCAAATCAAATAAAACACCCACCAGGTTTCGGAGAATTGATCCAAAAAAAAGGCAAAACAGCTCGATATTTTATAATATTTACATGTTAAGATGATAATATTCTAGATAAGTCAGATTAATTAAAGTATATTAATCATTTTTCCTTTTTAAAATGAGGCTCCTAGAAACTTTTAAATTGCATATGTGGCTCAAATTATATTTTTATCACACAGTGATATTCTAGGCAAGATTATCTAAAGATGAACAAAATTACGTTCTTACAAGAAGAGCACATTCTTTAGGACGTCACTATAAACACCTAAAAATTCACCCTGAAGTTCACATTACAATAGCCCATCACAATACATGCACAACTCACTATTCAATAAATAGTGCTGGGACAACCAGATTTCCACACATAAAAGAATGAAGTTCATCCCTACTTCATATCATATGCAAATGATAGCTCAAATGGACCAATGTTCTAAACATAAGAGCTAAAAACCACACAACTGTTACACAAAAACACAGCATAAACGTATATGGTCTTGGATTGATATACTCATCAAAATGGATTCTTAGATATGATACCAAAGTACAAGCAACAGAAGGGAAAAAAAAGATAAAATGGGCTTCAGCAAATTTAAAACTATCATACATCAAGGTATTATTAATAAAGTAAAAAGATAACCTAACAAATGGGTAAAAATATTTGTAAGCCACATATCTTAATAATAGTTTAATATCTAGAATATATAAAGAATTCCAATAACACAACAACAAAAAGACAAACAACCCAATTTTTAAATGGGCAAAAGATCTGAACAGATATTTCTTCAAAGGAGATATATAAATGGCCAAATAAGCATGTGAAAATGCTTAACAAGGTTAGTCATTAGGGAAATACAAATCAAAATCATAGCTTCACAGCTATTAAGATAACTAAAATTATTTTTAATTTTTAACAAATTTTTTAAAGGAGAAAAACACTAAGTTCTAGCAAGGATATGGAGAAACTATACATTGTTGGCGGGAATGTATAACAGTGCAGCCACTGTAGGGAACAGTTTGGTGGTTTCTCAAAAGGACAAACAAAATTACCACAGGACTTGAAATTCCATTTCTAGGTATATCCAAGAAACCCATATGCAGGTCAGGAAGCAACAGTTAGAGGTGGACATGGAACAACAGACTGGTTCCCAATAGGAAAAGGAGTACGTCAAGGCTGTATATTGTCACCCTGCTTATTTAACTTATATGCAGAGTACATCATGAGAAATACTGGACTGGATGAAGCACAAGCTGGAATCAAGACTGCAGGTAGAAATATCAATAGCCTCAGAAATGCACCACCATTATGGCATAAAGTGAAGAACTAAAGAGTCTCTTGATCAAAGTGAAAGAGGAGAGTAAAAAAGTTGGTTTAATACTCAACATTTGGAAAACTAAGATCATGGCATCTGGTCCCATCACTTCGTGGCAAAAAGATGGGGAAACAATGGAAACAGTGACAGACTTCATTTTGGGGGGCTCCAAGATCACTGCAGATGGTGACTGCAGCCATGAAATTAAAAGACGCTTGCTCCTTGGAAGGAAAGTTATGACCAACCTAGACAACATATTGGAGAAGGAAATGGCAACCCACTCTAGTATTCTTGCCTAGAGAATCCCGTGAACAAGGGAAGCCTGGTGGGCTGCTGTCCATAGGGTCGCACAGAGTCAGACACGACTGAAGCAACTTAGCAGCAGCAACAGATAGCATATTAAAAAGCAGAGACATTACTTTGCCAACAAAGGTCCATCTGGTCAAGGCTATGGTTTTTCCAGTAGTCACGTATGGATGTGAGAGTTGGACTATCAAGAAAGCTGAGCGCCGAAGAACTGATGCTTTTGAACTGTGGTGCTGGAGAAGACTCTTGCGAGTCCAGTGGACAGCAAGGAGATCCAACAGTCCATCCTAAAGGAAATCAGTCCTGAATATTCTTTGGAAGGACTGATGCTGAAGCTGAAACTCCAACACTTTGGCCACCTGATGGTAAGAACAGACTCAATGGAAAAGACCCGGATGCTGGGAAGTTTGAAGGCAGGAACGGAAGGGGACGACAGGAGGAGATGGTTGGATGGCATCACTGACTGAGTATCTCTGGGAGTTGGTGATGGACAGGGAGGCCTGGCGTGCTACAGTCCTGGCGTGCTGCAGTCTGACTCAGGAAGAGTAGGACAAGACTGAGCAACTGAACTAAACTGATACTAAATAGCTAGATAAACTATACAAACATTCCCATGCCCTAAGCACTGAAGAAAGCTCTTAAAAAGATTTTACAATGTAACTTAGGAAGAAATCCTCAGGTTCTAATTAATGCAAAATGAATTTGCTGGGAACTAAACAGAGTCTGCTACAAAGAGAATGATTAAATATAAACTAATTTCCACAGAGTATAATTATGTGTCCACATCATCCAAAGAGGTTTTAAGTCAGAAAAATTTTTTAAAGACAGTGAGATACAAGTATCAGGGAAAAAAGCATGAAAGAATTCCAATCTTCAAAAAAGGAAATGGTGAAACAGCTGATTCCAGAGTGAGGGTGGGGAAGGCACAAGATGAGTTGGGAACATCTTGTGGTACTAGAAACTAAGTTAATCCTCAAAAAAATGATGGATGAGGAGCATCCTTGAGAAGAGGGCTCCCAAGGACCAAATCTGGAATAATTAGAGCACCAGAATAAATAATGGTAATAGATGTAACCCATAGAATAAAAAAAACAGAAAATCACCATTTGGCAAACACCATAAAATAATTATTTCAGGTAAGAGTAATCAATGTAAGTAACAAGCAGAGAGTGTGGTGAAAAATGAAAAATAAGATAATTACCTGGTCACAAAGCATCTTCCCATGGAATACCTATTACTTAGAAAGGAAAAGCACAGCTACAGCAGACAACTGTATCGCCTTAAGCAATCAACAACATTACCAACGCTGGTAATTGTATAAATCAGTGTTATGTGCCTGTTACTAAGCTTAATAATGTCACTCTATAGTATTCTTAGCCAAAAACATTCAGCATTAATTGAATCATGGGGAAACCATACAAATCCAAATTGTGGGACATTCTACAAAATCACTGGCCAGTACTCTTCAAAGTGTAATGATATGAAAGGCTAAGATTCTGGAATTGCTTCAGATTAAAGAAAACTAAGCAGAGATATGATAACTAAAATACAACTGCATTAGATCCTGGACACTGGTGAGACAACTGGTGAAACCTGAATAAAGCTTGGGTGATGGCTTCCTTGCTAGGTCTTGTCAAACTCATCGCAGCCCCGTGGACTGTAGCCCGCCTCTGTCCATGGGATTTCCCAAGCAAGAATACTGGAGTGGATTGCCATTTCCTTCTCCAGCGGACCTTCCTGACGCAGGGATTGAACCAGCATCTCTTGTATTAGCAAACGGAATAAAGCCTGGAGATTAGATAACAGTACTATGTCAACATTCATTTCCTGATTTTCATGACTGTCACTGTGTAAGATGTTAACATTCGGGAAATCTGGATGAAGGCTGTATGGCAAGTCTTTGTAGCATTTCTGTGATTTTTTTTCTCAGTTTGAAAAAAAAAGTAAAACTATCTTTTAAACAAAGTTAACAAATCAGAACACAGTCCTGTTTTTATATCAAATTATTACTGTATCTGTGAAGAAACTATAACGGTTGACCCAAACTTTCATGGGAATAATAAACAAAATAACATGTTCCAGGGTAGATACTGAGGTCAAATAACTTAAACTACTATTGCTTCTTGCTAAAAGAATGAGGAGATAAAGAAAAGCCAATAAAAATCGGAAATAATCTTACATAATTCCTGCCCAAATTTTTTACAATAGTAGTTTTCAACTGGGAGCAGTTCTATCCCCTTAATGACTGCTAAAGTAGCTTTTTGAATCAGTAACTATGCACAGTTGTAGCACAATGACATCACAATGGAGAAGGAGACCAGAAAATCATGGGACTATCTCACCAATGGATTGGCTTATCCAAAATACTAACAGCACCCTTACTGACACGTGCTCCCTACGGGGCAGTAAAGAACGCAACAGTGGGCCACAGTGAAGAGTGCATTTGTTACAGCTGTTAAATGTCAGCCTGAGAGGCCCAGGGCTGCAGAACCTCCTGCTCAGGAAGGTTAAGTGCTTGTCATAAAGTCACACACCCATCTAGACAATTAGCTGTGATTTAAACTGTAGTCCCCTATGCTCCCTCAAGCATGAAGGGGGGAAAATGTAAAGAAACATTCTCAACACTCATGAATAAGTAGCATAAACATGTTCACTGCAGCATTTTTTAATACTTAAAAAAAAAAACAAAAACTAGATACAACTTAAATGTCTAGTAGTTAAATTATAACATACCTCACCATTTTGCCAGAAGAGCTGGAAAAAGTTTAACAGCTCTCTTGCTCATAAACATTAAGTTACAGAGTATAGTTTTTCTGAGCTTCTATTAGAACCAACAAGGAATTTTCATCTCTAATGGACTCACCTTTCACACAAAGTTGTATGAGTGTATCTGTAGTACTAAATTCCTGGAAGTATAACTCCTGAGTCAAAGAGCACATGAACTTTATTTCCACACATGTCAAACTGCTCTCCAAAAAGGCTGCATAAATTTGCACTCCCAACAACAGGGGAAGGAGTCCAAAGCAGTACGAGAGATCCAGGTCAAGTCTAATAAGGGACAAGAGTAGAACTAGACCTTTTGTAACTAAACGAAAAATACTGGGAAAGCTCTGAGCTTGACCTTAAGTGTTAAGGGGCACTCAAGTAAAATTCAAAAGACATTGACTGGAAAAAAAATGAAACTTTCATGACTAAACTCCCTGGGTTCAGTCTTTTTAGTAAAGACTAATCCCCCACAGAGCCTCTTTATATTAGCATTTGTTTTAATTTTTAAATTACTTTTATGCAAAGAGTAAAACAATGAACAGTTGCTGTCCTGTTGTTGTTCTTGTTGCCAAATGATTAGAAAGTTGTTGCAACATAAATTATCAAATAACCATCTTTTCCCTCTCCAATTTGAAATGCTGCCTGTGATAAATACCTACATACACTGGGGTCTCTTTTTAAGTACTTTCTTCAAAATCATCCTAGAGTGTTTTTACTGTCATTTCAGGATACTTCTTAATATCAGAAATAGTTTTGAAAATTGAAAAGCACACTTGCAGGCTACAAAATGCAAAGCTTTCTTAAAGGCTGCTGCTGCTGCTAAGTCACTTCAGTCGTGTCCGACTCTGTGCGACCCCATAGACGGCAGCCCACCAGGCTCTGCCGTCCCTGGGATTCTCAAGGCAAGAACACTGGAGTGGGTTGCCATTTCCTTCTCCAATGCATGAAAGTGAAAAGTGAAAGTGAAGTCGTGTTTGACTCATAGCGACCCTATGAACTGCAGCCTACCAGGCTCCTCCATCCATGGGATATTCCAGGCAAGAGTACTGGAGTGGGTTGCCATTTTCTTCTCTTGTTCTTAAATGACTGATCCCCAAAATAAAATTTGGAACTCTATTATTTCTCTCCAAAAAGAAGTTGGCATAACTTATTCCCCTTTTGTTCATCAAATGCAATACAGATATAACAGGAAGGTCAGGAGCTCTATTAAAATCAGAAACATGTATATTAGCAACCTGACCTTGCATTGGTTGTGTGACCATGGGCAATTACTTAAAATTTCTGATCCTTCACTTTTTCATTTGTAAACAAAGTCCAAAGTCCATTAATGACCTCCTTTTTTCCATTTATATTTTCTTATCTCTTTTTCTAAGTATAAAGGGAAGTCGCTCAGTCGTGTCCGACTCTTAGCGACCCCATGGACTTCAGACTACCAGGCTCCTCCATCCATGGGATTTTCCAGGCAAGAGTATAGGTAATCAAATTTCAAATGGATACACCTTGAGCCAGTAATTTCACTTTGAAGAAATTATTCTGCAAGGGAAAAAAAAAGAGAGAGAGAGAATTCTCAATGTATCATTATGAAAAGACTTCTAGGATACACTGTGACATTATTTTCATAGTTTGTATACTACACTCTTTCTCCTGTAAATTGGGAGGGGATGCTACTATACATCTGTGTTTGTATTTCTGTGTGCCTGTGTCTGTGTGTACACGCACATGTCACACAAAGACATTCTGGAAACAGTTTTTAAGTGGATGTAAAAGCATTTTATTTTTTACTATTTCAGATGTGTTAAAAGTAGAAAAACACTGACTTGAGTTAGAGACCGCTCCTGGAAGAAGCTATCTAGACGAGGTGGAAAAAAGACTGAGGCCACCCCCCCAAAAAAAATTTGCTAATGGTGCTAACCAGAAAATGAATGATCTGAATGAGTTCCAAGTATCAGAGGCTGATTCAAATAAGGTGTTTTTTCACATTATATGAAAATGAATAGATCACTGACATTATGGACAAACCCAGGAAAGGAAAATTCTGTTTTACCATGTTTCTCTTTGCTCTGTTCTAATAAGTTGCCTTTCTAAAATTCTCCAAACTAGCTACCTGTCTATCTAAATCTGTCAACGAAATTGTCATTCTCAAAAATTTACATCATTTTAAAATGAATTCAACTGACGAATTTATATATTAGTCATGTCCGACTCTTTGCGACCCCATGGACTGTAACCTATCAGGCTCCTCTGACCATGGGATTCTCCAGGCAAGAATACTGGAGTGGGTTGCCATTTCCTTCTCCAGGGGAATCTTCCCAACCCAGGGATTAAACCCAGGTCTCCTGCATTGTAGGCAGATGCTTTACCATCTGAGCCACCAGGGAAGTTCCATATATATATATAGTCTGCATAATCTATCATTCATAAGTAGCACATATTTTAGAAATAGTAAAGCACAGCACAATGGAAAAGAAAGTAGCCTAAGGACACACTTTGTAAGAGTTTTAATACAAGCTAAGTATCTTGAATTATGTTGTATGACCAACAGGGAGCCTCCTCCAAGAATGAAGGATGATATGAAGAAAGTAAAGTTCTTGGAGAATGAGAATGAATGCAATCTCAAAACCTGGCAGATTATTTGTAGTATCAGAAAATTGGAAACAACCCAAATGTCCATCAACTGAAGAACAGATAAACAAAATGTGATTGGTTATCACCATACAATAGCATAGTATCCAGCCATAAATAAGAATGAAGTATTGATACATGGTACAACACAGAAGAACCTTGAACAGTATGCTATGTGAAATAAGTCAAACACAAAAGGCCATATATTATATGACTCCACTTATATGAAATGTCCAAAGTAGGCAAATTCACAGAAATAGAAAGTAGATTGGTGGCTGCCAGGAACTGGGGAGAGGGGAAATGGCAACGGGCTGCTAATGGGCAAGGGGTTTCTTTTGCAGTGACTAGAATGCCATATGCTTAGATAGTGTGATGGGTGCAAAACTTCAGGAATACACTAAATACCACTAAACTGTATATATTACAAAAGGGTAAATTTTCTGCTATGTGAATTATATCTCAATAACAAACAAACAAACAAAAAAGCTGGGGGCGCAGTGTAAAAGGCTGCAGGCAGGAAAAATAGAAAGCAACTATGCTTGTTTGGAGAAGGAAATGGCAACCCACTCCAGTGTTCTTGCCTGGAGAATCCCAGGGATGGGGGAGCCTGGTGGGCTGCCGTCTATGGGGTCGCACAGAGTCGGACACGACTGAAGCGACTTAGCAGCAGCAGCAGCATGCTTGTTTAGTCATGAGTACATAAAAGCCATCGGGGTTTCTATTATTAACCCCCATCTAGACAGCACCATTCGGGTAACGGTGCTCCTCCAGAGTAACACTCAGAGAACTCTAGTAGGATACAGCCTGGGACTGCGAATGAATAAACGCAAGCAGAGAGGCAAAAGGACTGTTGACAATTCTTAGTAAATGTCTGAATATGAAGAGGAAGAAAATAAAACAAAGAAGAAATCTATTTTCTCTTTGGTTTAAAGTGAAACATTAATAAAGAGGAAAGTCAACAAAAGTTTAACATTTGTTATCTTTAGATTGAAGAATAAAGGCAATTTGTAGTCTCTAATCCAGACTTTTCCAAATTTTCAACAATGAGATTACCTATATAATGAAGAAAATATATAAAAATATATTTGGCCTTATAAACAAACAACTTTGTATCTCAACCACAGAAACCATTCTGTTAACACTCAAGCCCTAACTTACTAAAGAGTGAAGCTTCATTAAAGCCAATTTCTTCTGAATTCCACATACTACTGTCTCTAACAAGAAAACAAAAAAGAAGTTCATAATCTACATCTGCACTGTTCAAAATGCTAGCCACTAGCTAGTGAGCACTCAAAATATGGCTAAGCCCACAATGAGATACAGTGTAAGTATAAACTATATACCAGATAACAAAGAATTAGCACTAAAATAAAAATCTAAAACATTTCAATAATAAGTTTTCATAGTTTTCATATTGATCATATGTTAAGACATAATTTTGATATATTATGTTAAATAAAATGTATTATTAAAATTAATGTCACCTGTTTCTTTTTAGTTTCTTTACTATAGCTACCAAATCATTTAAATTTAGATATTTGGCTTACATTACATTTCTATTAGACAATGGCAGCTAAATGAGCTTTCTGAAGGCTTCGTGAGTCCTTCCTCAACTCCCTCTTTCTCAAGAAAAAGAAGAAATACTTTCCCCAGACTGTTCCCTACACTGGAAAACACTGCAGACACCAAGCAACATAAAAGAAGCAATAATCCTAAGAAGTGACTAGGAGGAAAATCTCTAATGTTCCCTAAAATTCAAATTGTATTATGAATCTTAAGAAAAACTGAGATAAGTACGTTTTGAGATTCTCTTGAGAGTTATTCTCTTGAATAAAAGCTATTATAATAAGAGAATTATATTATATATTATATTTATATTATATTTATTATATTTATATATAGTATATATTATGTATATATTATATATTATAATAAGAGAGTTATTCTCTTGAGAGAACTATTCTGAAAGTTGCAGATATAAATAATAACAAAGGGAAATATGTTAGGACTTAGAAGTTAGGACTTCTAGCTGGAAACTGCTTCTGTTTATGGTCCTTACCAAGACAGTTAGCAGAAAAGTGGACGAGGGAGCCATGCAAGCACGTGTGGTTTAGGCGAGGCAAGCATGCTTACGCTGGGAGACATACCCAAGCAAAGGAGGAGTCAAGAACATCCCAGAGTTTTAGTCAGGAAGGTTTGAGGAAAATCATTTTACCCTCACAATGAAGGAATAAACCTAAGATCTAATAAAGAAACTATTTCTCTAACAATGAGAGGGATCCTAAGAAAACACAAAAAGTAAGAATACTTTCTCCAAATTCTTTTTTTCTCACTGCTTAAAATACCAGAAAAATACGAGAAAAGGCTAACTAATCTATATTAACAAAAATCAGATCAGAGACTGCCTGAGGCTGACTTTCTGAGGCTGATGGAAACATCTTGACTGATAATGGCTTCATATATACACTTGTCAAGATCCATCTAATGAAACACTTTAAGTGGATACAGTTTACTGTACATATTATACCTCAATAAAGCTGATTGAAAATAAATAGGAAATGAAAGAAAGCAATCGGCACTTGCCCTGTGGCAATCACAATGTAAGTGCCATTCCCTGTGCATGTGGAAATTCAGTCATGACAGTTCCTATCATCATAATTTTTACTGAATTCTATATACTTTTGGTATATAAACGTCAAGTTTACTTCCCAATTTTAAATATCCCCTAAAAGACTACACTGATTCAGCTTCCCTGGTGGCTGAGTGGTAAAGAATCCACCTGCCAAAGCAGGAGATGTGGGTTCCATCCTTGGGTGGGGAAGATCCCCTGGAGGAGATGGCAATCCACTCCAGCATTCTTACCTGAAAAATCCATGGACAGAGGAGCCTGGTGGGCTAGAGTCCATGGAGTCACAAAGTGCAAGACAGGACTTAGCAAATAAACAACAAACAATGATTCAGCATTAAAACAAAAATACCATGCTTGCAAAAAAGCACAGAAACAAAGCAATGGGAATTAAATTTGACATTCATGAAATAAGAATTTTTGCTGAGAAGAATGACCAGAGTACCACTTTTTTTTTTAACAAGGCAACATTCAAGTACTAATAATGCATTGTACATTTTAAGCTAGCATTTTCTTCCTTAGTGATACATAAAATAACAATTTGTCTTATAATTTATCACATGGTAGAGAGAATTCTAAGATGCCCGCAAGATTCTAACATGTTGGTATACACATGTTCTCAAAGTTATTTAACCAAATATTGATCTAAATACTGTTGCAAAGAGATGTAATTAATTTCCTAATCAGTTCACTTTAAATTACTAGGATTATTGTAGTAGGTCTGACCTAAAGACATTGGTTCTAAAAAGAAACCAGAAAGTGTCTCCTGCTAGCCTTAAAGTAGTGAACTGCCCATACAGAAAACCACAGGGCGAGAACCCAAGGGTGACCTCCAGGAGCCTCTAGTGGACTGAGAGGTCCATGACAGGCAGACAGCAAGAAAACAGGGGTCCCATTCCTACAAATGCAAGGAAATAAACTCTGCAAACTGCCAGTGAGCCTGGATGAGGACCCTGAACCTCAGAGAAGATCACAGCTCTGGCTGACAGCTTGATTTCAGTCTAGTAAGACCGAGGATGGAACCCAGCTAAACTAAGAAAAGACTTCTCACCAACAGAAACCATTAAACTGCTAAAAGTTGTGGTAATCTGCAATGCAGCAATGGAAAACCAATACAAATGCCTTCTTATTTTAAGGAAATATAGTTTATATTATTTGTTGTAAGGATTGCTAATCAGATTCTATCATCAGAACAGTGTCTTGTATTTCACATTATTGTCTGAGTGTTATTGTTCAAATTCACAAGTCAGTAGGATGAGGTAATACTATACGCACAAAACTTTACAGACAAAAAAAAACTTTATAACAAGAATTTATTTCCGTCATCAACTGGGCATACAGTTTATTACATTTGCTTCTATCTCTCTAAACCAATGACATACCATAAATAAATAAGTAAATATCTCAGTCCTTATCCATTTCTAAAGGAATGTAAGTAAAGTTGAATTTGTGGTGATTAAAAACTAATCTTAAGATGTAGCAAGGCCATATAATTTGGGACAACCATCTAATTTCTAAGAACCTCAGGGAACTCAGCTATCAAAAAAAAAAAGAAAAAGACTAACGGAAACCTAAACAAAGTCTACAGGCTAATTAATAGAAGAAAAATATACACACTTGCATAAATGGATCATAACATATATGTTCTGCTGACCTTATGTAGTATACAATTAAATGCCACTGAAAATAGACTGCACTTCTACAGATCTTACTGTGTGCCAAGCACTGTTCTATAAATAACACATAAGAAATAAATGTATAGACAATAAATATAATATAGAAGAGTGAACTACGATATTGTAAAGTAATTAGCCTTCAATTAAAATGAATAAATTTATTAAAAACAAAACAAACAAACAAAAAGAATAGTGATCAGGATCCCAGGCTGTGGAACCAGAGTGCCTAGATATAATCCCGGGTCCACTACAAATTAAAGGTGAGTTCTTGAGCATGTTTACTTCTTAGGGCCAAATAGGGACATTAACAACACTTAACCTCAGTGGGCAACAGTGAGGACAGAATGAGTGAATATACCCAAAGGACACAGAAGAGTGCCTGGCACATATTAAGCACTCAAATGTTGACATCAGTATTATTTTTTATAATAATACCACATTATTATAACAGTTACATCTACAAGAGGCAAACTGTGTATTTGCAAGGATACTGCTGTCCCCCTTAACTGTATGAGTCTGCCAGGGCATGGTTTAAAATTATTACTGTATTTTTTAGGCTCTTCCCTGGTGGCTCAGCGACAAAGAATCCGCCTACCAACACAGGAGACACAGGGTGTTTGATCCCTGGGTCGGGAAGATCCCCTTGAAAAGGAAATGGCAACTCACTCCAGTATTCCTGCTGGGATAATTCCATGGACAGAGAAGCATGGTGGGCTCCAGAACCCAGGGTTGCAAAAGAGTTGGACATGACTTAGCAACTAAACGACAAATAACAACTGCATTTTTTAACCTTAACGACATGTTTACAGGTTCAATTATTATGTCTGCTCCTGTGTTAAATGCCAATTGAAACTTAAATGGAAACATTAAAGACTGACATTCTAGGGCTTCCCTGGCGGCTCAATGGTAAAGAGTCGGCCTGCCAACGCAGGAGACATGGGTTCAATCCCTGGTTCCAGAAGATTCCACATGTACCACCATGCTGAGCCTGTGCTCTACAGCCCAGGAACCACACCTCCCGAGCCCACACACCGAAACTAGAGAGTAGACACTGCTCGCCTCAACTAGAGAAAAGCCTGAGCAGCAGTGAAGAACAGTACGACCAAAAATCAATCAATCAAAAGAAAAAATCCTGATGTTCTTGGGCTTTGCTTTGCAAAACAGCTTTGGAGCCACAAAATCAGCATCACCTAGAGGCCTGTTAGAAACATTCAGTCTCAGAAGACCCAGCGCATTTGGCCAATACAGTTTATGTTTCTTTTCATGGAGAGGATAACGTTTGAGGCTTTTTTTCTTCTTAATACTCAGTACTTCCTTTTCTGTGCCTTAAAGGTTCCTGAATGCTATTCAGTCTCTTCAGAGCAGGTACAACACTATTTTTCAGGATATTTTAAAGAGAAAAACACATTTAGGCCACAGAATTCTTTCAAACAATATTTTATACAAATCAGATACTAAAATGCAATATTCAAATCCAAATAAATACTGGCTTATATAGCTAATGTTGTTGCTTTATAAAAAGTGATAGAAATCACCAAGAAGTGGGATTAGGTCACAACTGCAACATGAAAACTTGATGTTGGGACATCCCTGGTGGTGCAGTGGATAAGAATCTACCTACCAGGGACATGGATTTGATCCTTGGTCCAGGAAGATTCCACATGCCAAAGAGCAATTAAGCCCATGTGTCACAACTACTGAGCCCGCGCTCTAGAGCCTGTGCTTTGCAACAAGAGAAGCCGTCGCAACGAGAAGGCCACGCACCGCAACTAGCAAGTAGCCCGCATGATCTTTTTTTTTAATTCATGTCTACAACTGGGTACTTCCCTAGTGGCTCAAAGGGTAAAGCGTCTGGCCACAATGCGGGACACCTGGGTTCAATCCCTGGGTCGGGAAGATCTCTTGGAGAAGGAAATGGCAACCCACTCCAGTATTCTTGCCTGGAAAATGCCATAGATGGAGGAGCCTGGTAAGCTACAGTCCCATGGAGTCGCAGAGTCAGACACGACTGAGTGACTTCACTTTCACTTTCAATTAACGTTACAAGATCAAGCCCTTAATCTGTGTATGCAGGTTCTTGAACTTTTAAAATAAGTGATTAATATAATGATTCATTAGTTCTCAAAGTTTGGCCCCTCAATCAATAGTATCACTTATGAACTTGTAAGAAGTATTTATTACATTCCTGGGTCTCACCCCAGACTTACTGAATCAAACACTAGATTTGGGGACCAGCAATTTATGGTTTAACAAGCCCTCCAGGTAATCCTGATGCATGCTAAATTGGGGAACTCCAACAGTGGTTCTGGTATAGTAAGTTAGTATACTAAGTTTTCCATCAATAGCTTGAATTCAGTTCCACCTGATCAAGTCTGAAGAGGTATGAATGCTGGAAGTAGGATACTAAAATGCTGAAACCCAACCTCTACGCCTGGAGACAAGTCCACCTATGACCAAGCCCATGAATTACAAAGAAACTATGTGATTTACAGCTGATGTAGTTCAAAGTTATTGCACTTGCCTATCTACTATGCATGGTTGCAGGGTTATTTATAAAGTTTGTATAACTTTAAACTTTTTACAAAACATTTTTTATAATTATGCAAGCTTGCAAAGTGAAAATAAAACCTGTTTGTCTGAAAAACAGAAAGAAAGTCAATCTGTGGTAAATAATGTGAAGGTACTTATGAGCCTAACTAAGATCTTGAATCCTAAAATCTTGACATGATTATCTGATTCCCTGTATTCCAATCCTAAATTTTTTTATTTTATTTTAAATTAGAGGATTACTACTTTAAATATTGTAATGGTTTCCAGTATAGATCAACACGAATTAGCCACATGCATACATATATCCCCTTCCCTCTCAACCCTAAATTCTTATTTACCAGAACTCAATTACATTCAGGCATTTTTAATTTTTAATGGAACATAATTCAGTACACTGCTCTTAAGTGTTTGCACATAATTTTTGATAAAATTTTACAAAGCAATGAATTATATAATCCTGAAAGGAGCAAAGTTCAAATATATGTAACTCTAGGTACAAATACAGTATTTAAAACACAGTCAAGAGAAAAGAGAAATTCTCTTAGGGAACTTTTTTAAGACCAATATCCAGGTTTAGGTCTTTTTAAGGTAACAAAATAAAATTTAAAAGTATTTAACACCTGTAATGAATAAAAGTAGTACACAGATGTCAAGACTGTGTTCTCACTATATTGATTAAATGTAAAATACCTCTAAATAAACTAACTGGGTGAGGAATAGTCCTGTACATAGTACGAGAAGGAAGGGAAAAGGAATTTTTTTTAAATAATAAACACTATCTCAGGAAATGAAAACTTTAAGAAATCACATAAAAATAAACTAGATATCTATCAACTTAAATAATTTATATGTTAGAGATTAGAAGTGTTGATTCTCAAATTACCTGCTATACCTTCCAAGCATACTAAATCATAAGTTTTCAAGTCCTAAACAACAAAATTTTGAGGCTCATCCCCTAAGAAAGAATCTCTTTCAAAAGATTTAACTCTTAACTACAAAACACATTTTACACATAGAAAAAAACTAAAAATCACTTTACTTACTCCATGATCTTTTTAGATTTTACCTATATTGATTTCTTCTACTGCTAAAGACGTATCTGAGACACCTGTCCTGATGGTGATACCAAGAGCAAAATTAAACTTAATAAAAGATGCAGGTTAAGGCAAGCTGCTTAAATCACAGGTTAAATTTCGTAATTATTTTGTATAAGGAACATAAACCTGGGAAATGCTTCTCCATGAGTCTATTAGGCTTCTTCCTTCTAACATCTGTACAGGATGAAATTCCATTATTTTCACCTCCTACCTCAGTACTACCGGTTACTCCTTCACTGAAACTTAGAAGGCAGCAGCACAGTAATTAAAAGCAGAGACCACAGAGTTGATGGATCTGGATTTGAAACCCAGGTCTGCAAGTTCAAATTGCTAGCTATATGTTCTTAGAAAATTTTGTGAAGCTGTTTCTTCTGCCATGAAACTGGCTTATTACTACCCATGCGTAGGGACTGTTGTGAGGAATAAATTTAAATAGCAGTAAAAATCCTTAGCACAGTGCCTGACATATAGCACACCTTCAGTAAATGGAACAATGATAATCAAAACAATGACTGTCAACAGAAAGACAAATAATATATCACTTATATATGGAATCTAAAACATGACATAAATGAACTTATCTACAAAAGAGAAACAGACTCATAGATATCAGACTTGTTGCGGGGGAGTGGGGATGGACTGAAAGCTTGGTGTTGGTAGATGTAAACTATTATATACAGAACAGAAAAATGATAAGGTCCTACTGTACAGCACAGGGAAATATATTCAATATCCTTTGATAAACCATAATGGAAAAGAATATGAAAAAATAAATATATACACACATGCATAACTGAATCACTTTGCTGCACAGCAGAAATTAACACAACATTGTAAGCCAACTAAACTTAAATAGAATAAAAAAACAAAGATGACAAAATAATACTCTTTTCATGTAGAGCCTATTAAAAAATCTTTCCAGTTTATTTTTCTCTCTTCCATTCATTTCTTAACTTAATAGAGGCTGTATAAATTGCCAACATCCATTGGATCATAGAAAAAGAGAATTCCAGAAAAACATCTACTTCTGCTTCATTGACTACCCTAAAGCCTTTGACTGTGGATCACAACAAGCTGTGGAAAATTCTTAAAGAGATGGGAATACCAGACTACCATACCTGTCTCCCATGAAACCTGAGTGCAGGTCAAGAAGCAACAATTACAACTTGACATGGAACAACAAACTGGTTCCAAATTGGGAAAGGTGTACCACAAGGATGTATACTGTCACCCTGCTTATTTAACTTATATGCGGAGTACATCATACGAAATGCTGGGCTGGATGAAGCACAAGTTGGGATCAAGATTGCTGGGAGGAACAACCTAGAAATGCAGATGACACCACCCTTATGGCACAAAGTGAAGAGGTACTAAAGAGCCTCTTGATGAAGGTGAAAGAGAGTGAAAAGGGGGCTTAAAACTAGGCATTCAAAAAATGAAGATCATGGAACCCAGTCCCATCACTTCATGGCAAATAGAGGGGAAAACAATTGAAACAGTGACGGGTTGTTTTCTTGGGCTCAAAAATCACTGCAGATGGTGACTGCAGCCATGAAATTAAAAGACATTTGCTCCTTGGAAGAAAAGTTACGACAAACTTAGACAGCATACTAAAAAGCAGAGATAGTACTTTGCTGACAAAGGTTCATCTAGTCAAAGCTATGGTTTTTTTCAGTAGTCACGTATGGTTGTGAGAAAGTTAGTTGCTCAGTCGTGTCTGACTCTTTGCGATCCCATGGACTACAGCCTGCCGGGCTCCCCTGTTCATGGAATTTTCCAGGCAAGAATACTTGAATGGGTTGCCATTTCCTTCTCCAGGGGATCTGCCCAACCCAGGAATTAAACACACGTCTCCTGCGTTGCAGACAGATTCTTTACCATTTGAGCCACCAGGGAATCCCAGATGGATATGAGAGCTATACCATAAAGAAGGACGAGGTCCGAAGAATTGATGCTTTTGAACTGTGGTGTTGGATAAGACTCTTGAGAGTCCCTTGGACTGCAAGGAGATCCGACCAGTCCATCCTAAAGGAGATCAGTCCTGGGTGTTCATTGGAAGGACTGATGCTGAGGCTGAAGCTCCAATACTTTGGCCAGAGCTGACTCATCAGAAAAGACACTGATGCTAGGAAAGATTGAAGGCAGGAGGAGAAGGGGATGACAGAGGATGAGACTGTTGGATGGCATCACCGACTCAATGGACATGAGTTTGAGCAAGCTCCAGGAGATAGTGAAGGACAGAGAAGGCTGGCGTGCTGCAGTCCATGGGGTTGCAAAGTCGGACACAACTGAGTGACTGAGCACACACGTGGCAGTCAATGTTAGGCATTTAGGGGGAGAAGATACTTGTTGAAAAATGAGGAAGAAAGAACCCTTGTCCTCAAAGAACTGACCAACCAGTAAGAGAGAAAAATAGAAATAACTACGTTAAGTGCTATAAAAGCTACATAGATACCATGGGTAACCAGAAGAAAAAACATCTGATCTCACTAACCAGGACAGGTTTCCTAGAGGAGATGGTAGTTAAGTCTTAGATAAGTATATCACAGATGAAAGGAAAATAATACTCCAGGCAGAGAAAATAGCAAGACACAGAGACATACATAAAAGTATATACACATGTACACAAACACTCACCGAAAAAATGCATAAATATATACACTGCACACAATATCAGTTTTTAGTTATAAGTGAAGGAAGTCAGTATTTATACAGAATCTAACTAGCAAAGTACCTTTTACTACAAAGATAATAACCAATGAGAAACTGCTTAATGATAAAACAAGATTTCCCAACCTTGGCACCACTGACCTTTTGGACCAGGTAATCCTTAGTTGCAGGGTGCTGTCCTGTACAATGATTACACCTGGCCTCTACCCACTAGATACTAGTAGTACCCTCACACACATTCATCCCTGACTTGTGATCATCAAACACATCTCTGGATATTGCCAAATGTTCCCTGCTAACTGCTAAGTCACTTCAGTCGTTTCCAATTCTGTGCGACCCCATCCCTGGGATTGTCCAGGCAAGAACACCGGAGTGGGTTGCCATTTCCTTCTCCAACACATAAAAGTACAAAGTGAAAGTGAAGTCACTCAGTCATGTCTGACTCTTCCTGACCCCATGGACTGCAGCCTACCAGGCTCCTCCGTCCATGGGATTTTCCAGGCAAGAGTACTGGAGTGGGGTGCCATTGCCTTCTCTGAAATGTTCCCTGAGGGTACCACTAAGTGCTAGGCAGTGTTCTATGCTTCTCATTGATTATCTCATTTAACCTAACAACATAGTATCAACTACACATATCATAGTATCAGAGGTAGTTTTTATTTTCCCCATCTTACAAATAAAGAAACTGAAGCCAAGGGTTAAAAAACTTGCCAAAAATCACACAACCAGCCTGCACGGAACCCCACAGTAGAGCTTCAGCCCCTACTATAAGCACTGTTCTGTTGTCTCTTATTCATGTTTCAGCCTTTTTCATCTGATACTTGAAAATATTTTGAATATTATCTGGAAGTAAAAACTGTATTAATCCACACAGTTCAGTTCAGTTCAGTCACTCAGTCGTGTCCGACTCTTTGCAACCCCATGAATCGCAGCACGCCAGGCCTCCCTGTCCATCACCAACTTCCGGAGTTTACTCAAACTCATGTCCATCCAGTCGGTAATGCCATCCAGCTATCTCATCGTCTGTCATCCCCTTCTCCTCCTGCCCCCAATCCCTCCCAGCATCAGGGTCTTTTCCCATGAGTCAACTCTTCACATGAGGTGGCCGAAGTATTGGGAATTTCAGCTTCAGCATCAGTCCTTCCAATGAACACCCAGGACTGATTTCCTTCAGGGTGGACTGATTGGATCTCCTTGCAGTTCAAGGGACTCTCAGGAGTCTTCTCCAACACCACAGTTCAAAAGCTTCAATTTTTCAGCGCTCAGCTTTCTTCACAGTCCAACTCTCACATTCATACATGGCCACTGGAAAAACCATAGCCTTGACTAGACAGACCTTTGTTGGCAAAGTAATGTCTCTGCTTTTTAATATGCTATCTAGGTTGGTCATAACTTTCCTTCCAAGGAGTAAGCATCTTTTAATTTCATGGCTGCAGTCACCATCTGCCCAAAAAAATAAGTTTGACACTCTTTCCACTGTCTCCCCATCCATTTCCCATGCCATGATCTTAGTTTTCCCAATGTTGAGCTTTAAGCCAACTTTTTCACTTTCCTCTTTCAATTTCATCAAGAGGCTCTTTAGTTCTTCACTTTCTGCCATGAGGGTGGTGTCATCTGCATATATGAGGTTATTGATACTTCTCCCAGCAATCTTAATTCCCACTTGTACTTCATCCAGCCCAGCATTTCTCATGATGTACTCTGCATATAAGTTAAATAAGCAGGGTGACAATATACAGCCTTGACGTACTCCTTTTCCTACTGGGAACCAGTCTGTTGTTCCATGTCCAATTCTAACTGTTGCTTCCTGACCTGCATACAGATTTCTCAAGAGGCAGGTCACATGGTCTGGTATTCCCATCTCTTTCAGAATTTTCCACAGTTTATTGTAATCCACACAGTCTATGGCTTTGGCATAGTCAATAAAGCAGAAATAGATGTTTTTCTGGAACTCTCTTGCTTTTTCAATGATCCAATGAATTTTGGCAATTTGATCTCTGGTTCCTCTGCCTTTTCTAAAACCAGCTTGAACATCTACAAGTTCACGGTTCACGTATTACAACACAATCCACACAAGTGTAAATTAAATAAAAAGACTCAACCTCAACTCAGGACAAATTAACAAGTATTTTTTAAGCACTGACTGTATGTATGCCCAGTACCAACTTTAGGAACTGGAGTGGTTCAAAGAAAACAAAACTACATTTATTAAGGATTTGGCTCAGGACCTTTTCAACACATTATCTCTCTGAAATCTCACAACATCCTGTGAGGTAGGTATCATCTTATTTTCAAGTGAGGAAGCCAAGGTTCAGAAAAGAAAAGTGGTCCCTGACCTAAAAAGGCTTACAATTTAATTGAAGATATAAGAAAAGTATTTTAAGACAGAGAATACCAAGTAAAATACCTCCGTTAACACACAGAACATGAGAAATTAAAAAAGAGCAGGAGGAAAGCTCCTTTGTGGCTTCCCTTGTGGCTCAGCTGGTAAAGAATCTGCCTGCCGTGCGGGAGACCTGGGTTCAATCCCTGGGTTGGGAAGATCCCCTGCAGAAGGGAAAGGCTTACCCACTCCAGTATTCTGGCCTGGGGAATTCCATGGACTGTCCATGGGGTCGCAAAGAGTCGGACACAACTGAGCAACTTTCAGGAGGAGAGCACAGATCACTAGTCAGAGAATACTTCTTAAAAGAGGTTTCCAGTATCCTCCCTTTGAAATGAAATGGATGAGCAAAGTATGATAAGCTGGGGAGGAGTAACACTTCTGTAAATAATGTGGAGCAGAAGTGCGGGACCTGAAAGGAAGGCTGTGTGACAGCCAATGTAAGCAGCAAGCCAAGGAAAAAATGAGTAAAAAGCCTGCCTTCAAACGAAGGCCGCGCAGCAGCCGGAGAGCAGTGAGACTAGTGACGTGTCGTCAGGGCGCTCCTGCCACAAACCCTCTCAAGCACAGCAACAACGCCAAAGACCCGCAGGCGGACTCGTAGGGCTGGTCAGTGGAGACTCAGACATGGGAGGTCAAACACCAAGTTTCACAGGATGAGACACAGGTCATCTGCTTTGCTTTCATGTATTCTGTACCCTTCAACCAGAATGCAAGTCTCAAGAGGACAGGGATTATAATGTTCTGTTCACTTAGATCAATGCCTGGCACGGTAAGTGTTCAATGAACATCGCTGCTGAGTAAAAGTAGTGTTCAAAGTAGTGACATATTCAAAAACAAAGGTCACAAAGGCCTTCAGCAACACAAAAGTAACAATAATAGTGTAATATTTATTACTCTTGCAGTAATTACCATTTATTGAGCACTAACTCTGAGCCAGACACTGGGATCCATCATCTCAACCCTCTCAACCTCTGAGAGAGAGGCACTACCATCATCACCTCAGTTTTCCAGGTTCACATACTGAATAAATAACTTGCCCAAGGCTGGAACCTGGGTCTGCTAACGCCGAGGCCTAGCTGTCACCTACTCTGTCACACATACAGCATTACAAACACCCTTCCTGGGCAAAGCTAGGGAAAGGCAGCCCAAGAGGGGAACGTGGCCCATGAGGAAAAACAATGAAACACGACAAAAAAGAAACTCCAACATACTCAAAAACTGTACGTCTGCCCCCTCCTCTAGCAGGTACTATGGAAATTTTCCCACCCTAGAATACACAGATTATCCCACATAGATTAAAACTTCAATGGCTTAAAGAATCCAGATGTTGAAAAGCTAGGAACTAGAGTCAATCATGTAATCAACATTTCAAAGGGTGGTAGATAACAAGTGGTAACACCCCAGGTCCACAACCCAAAGAAATAACAGGGTGTGACCTCTGACTAAGGCTGACCTCAAAACTTCCTGAGCCATTCTCCCCAACCTGCTGCTCCGTTGCCTCCTTCGCTGTGTCTCTCCCCTCCTCTACATCCCATCTCTCCTCTCCTACTAACAGGCCTTTACCAAAACTTGGGAATCATTTGTTTCCTACTCTAAAGTTCTAATATAGTGAGTTAACATTTCCATATTTCTCTAATAAAAACAAGCCTACCTGTGTAATATTCAGGTAGAAAAAAATGTTCCCCACTTATTACAGCTGCATTCCAAAGGTTATATTATCAAAGTCACACAGTCAATGAAGAGACCACCAATCATGTAAAAGAAAGTTGATGACCCATGTATTTATTTATATAGCCTCTGGTATTGCAGACATAATAAATAAACAGGAAGAAATTGAACTCGCTAGAAAGACTGTGCTCTTCTCCCACTTACCCAGTAATATATTCATAACCATAATCTTTTCTGAAAATCTCTAAAATGGAAAGAAGCATAACTCCAGAATTAAAACTCCAATTGCAACCACCAAAGAAAAATATTTAAAAGATTGAATGTTTAAAAACTGAAATATTCGTTAAATTACTTAACCAGAGATCCACTAATATATAAGTCAATCTAATTTCTGCATAAGAATGAGGACAAGAGTTGGCAAGAAAAACAGTGCTAAGAAATATATCTCAATCTTTTCTTTCTGCCTTCAGATTTTTTTCATACTTATCTTAAACATACAGTTCAATTAAATAAACAAACTATGAAGACATAGGCAAACTGTTCTCAAAATAGAAATCCTTTCCAAATACAAAAAAAAACTATCAAGAAGCATTTATTTCTTGAACTGGCCAATAGAACAGTGATATGCCAAGCTTAAAGGAAAAGTTATCTGTGAAAACTGATCCTGCATTTAATAAATATTAAGCATGAAAAGGGAATATCCCTTCCTCCCTCTCACCATTTTAGATAAAGGAGAAAGTTAAAAATTTAGTAAAAGAAAATCACCTAAATAAAATTCCTTCCATCTTAGTTTGAGATGTACTCACACAAATAAAACTTATTAAACTTCATGATTTTTTCAAAGTTTTTTATTCTCAAATGTTAAGAGATGGGCAGTTAAATGGCTTGATAACACAACTGAAAAGTGAAGTGAAGCCGCTCAGTCATGTCTGACTCTTCGAGACCCCGTGGACTGCAGCCCGCCAGGCTTCTCTGTCCATGGGATTCTCCAGGCAAGAATACTGGAGTGGGTTGCCATTAACACAATTACATACTGCTATTACTAAATGGACAATTTAAACCATAGTTACTTTCAGAGATAATCAATAAATTATTCAAAAAAGAGTCCTTTCTGATCTAAGCACTACTGAGGGCTTTAGGGGTAAATTCAACTTCCACTTATGTTTAAATAAGTCTTTCTTTCCTACAAATAATAAGCACAGCAGTTCTGCCATTTCTTTAAGACTTTTTTTAAATAAAAATGTTAATGAATCATACACTGTTTCAGGGGCTTTTGAAAACACTGCAGAATTACTTCAATATAATATGTTAAGCTCAAGGCTGAATTTAAGTGTTGGGCAATATAAAGCCTGACATTACCCTTCTGTCTATGTTATACTTTAAAAGATCTTTACCATAATAAGTTAATAGTCATGGGTCATCTATATGCCAGGCACTGGAAGAGCTTTGCATACATTTTACATTATCTCATTTAATCCTAACAACCCTGTGTAAGATATGTCCCATCAACAGGTGATGGAGCCAATAGTTAAAGGCTAAGGCCACAAAGGCAAGGGAAGTACTGCCTAACTAATGGGGCTTCTGCCTCCAGAGCATCAGTGTATTTTATGAGAGAAATGAGAAACAAATTAGCAACACGTTGCTTGTTCCAAGTATGTGTAATAGTTTCTACCATTAGACAGTTATAAATTGCCCACCACTATAAGTGGTGTTGGAAAAGACTCTTGAGAATCCCCTGGACTGCAAGGAGATCAAGCCACTCAATCCAAGAGGAAATCAACCCTGAATATTCATTGGAAGGACTGATGCTGAAGCTCTAATACTTTGGCCACCTGATGCAAAGAGCTGACTCATTGGAAAAGACCCTGATGCTGGGAAAGATTGAAGGCGGGAGGAGAATGGGATGAGAGAGGATGAGATGGTTGGATGGCATCACCGACTCAAGGAACATGAGTTTGAGCGAACTCCGGGAGATGATGAAAAAAAGGAGGACCGGCATGCTGCAGTTCATGGGGTTCCAAAGAGTCGGACATGACTGAGTGACTGAACAACAACATTAGTGGGGCAAGTCCTCCTCAGACCCAGAGATGTGCAAAGGTCTATTACTACCCACTACACTGCCCTGAAAAGCACGCAGTCCTACAAGTCTCACTAAGATACATAGTTTCTTCCAAAAGCAAACCAGCAATTTGTTTTGACACTTCACATCTGGCCTAACATATATTGATGGGTTCAGTATATTGTCCTATGGTGAACCTCTCAGAAGAAAGCCCAAGTGATATTAAAAATACTTTGCACCACTATCTTTTTAATAGTTCCTAAATTCCACAGCAGCCATGAAGGAGCATCTAGCATGACTCGTGTGCACACAGACATACACACAGCTCATGCAACCTCCTGCCTAAAGCCACCAGATTTCCAGTAGCTAACCTTCAGCTGGAAAAAAAGGGCAGAGGCGAAACAGCAAAGCAACAGAAACTACACAATATCTGACTGAGCTACAATCTATTCCTTAGGTGAATGGGAAAAGAGAGCAAAAAACAAGATACCAAGCAATAACGTCTCTTGTGCATTTTTATTCATTACTTTTCATCCACCTGCATTGCAGGATAATACAACACAAATATATTTTCTTCTATTAGCTTATAGTTTTAGAGAAATCGATTATTACTCAAAACTTTTTAAGGAAACATGTTAGAAAAACTGCTATACGTTCTGTCACTCAATATGCAGATCAAGCACAGATATTCCCTCAAATATTTCACAATTCTGAAGATAGACTAGGAGGAACTACTAACTATACATGTGTGTAAAAGTGTAATTAGTAGAAAATATATATCCCATAGTGTTCAGAAAATGTCAAGCAGATTTAGAAAACACTCTAAAGCTGTTGTGAAAGGGATCAGTGAGACAGTATCAATGAGGTATCACAAGAAAGTAGCAAAAATCTACTACACTAAGGCATCAGACAGACTGGCTTGACACCTGGTGAGGGAAAGACACAAAGTAGAAATGTTTAACAGCAGGAGTCCATTATTTGGAAACAACTTTACTCATCTGTTGGTAATGACAATTCAGCTACAAGTAATAAAAAAAAAAAAAATTATACACCTCTCTTTTCCCTAGTCCACTGAAAGTGCCACCAATATAGAATATTTCTATTTGGAATATTAGCAGATAGGAGACAGACATCTTGTGTCTTTTAAACTGCCACTAATCCTTAAACTTGAAATAAAAGGAAGACTTTTAAAAAGAGCAAAGAAACAATCCTCTCCTAATGAACGAGAAAGCAACTTTAAAGTGACCTTCTTTCTAAAAGGTATACTGAAACTGTCAGGCTATGTAAAATTGTCAGACTCCTTTTTTTAAAGGAAGAGGAACTGAAGTTATCAATTATATGTAGAAACATTATGTAAAGTAAAAGCAGGTTTGAAACTAAACAGTGGTCACTACTGCAAGAATAATCCCTTCCCCTGCCTGAGATAAATAAGTCCTATGAAACCAGGGTAAAAATATAGCACCATCCAATATTAACAAATTAAACAAAAGTTTTGATATTAGCTATGATGTAACATTGAACAAAATGAACTGTCCTTTCTAAACAACACATTTGAGATTTATTTGTTGGGTGAATCTATTAAACCATGTTACATTTACCCTTAAGAACACAGCAAAACTTTTTAAAGTACACAATTAAATGACGTAAGTGATCTGTTAAAATCAAGTATTTTCAAGTATTAACTTGAAATTAACAAAAATTGTGGAATCAGTAATTCTACCCACTGATGGACACTGCAAAAGATCACCAAAGCTTTAAGAAACAGAAGGGTCAAACTTTAATGATCTTAAGGTTTGACTAGTACTTTCACCTGATTCAAACAAACCATGAACAATTCTAATTTTACATCTAAAGTAAATGCTCTACAGCTTATTTTCAGAACCTTTCAAAATTATACTCACAAGTTTCTTCAAAGATACTTCAGAGATGCTTCTGGCCCTGATACACAGCCAATATATCACCATATGGTATCTTATATGCTATGATATCTTTGAAAGACAAATCCAAGCAGTCCCTACTTTTTAGCTGCATCTCTTTACAGATGGCATTGCCTCTGCTCCTCAGTCCATAGTTTTTCATCACTGTGGAGGCAAAAGGACCTTTGAACAGAAGACTGTGCAGAATCATTTTAAGACACCCTCCAAGAAATACATCTCATTTAGAAAACAGAGACCAGCTAAAATAGCCAGCCCCAGCTTTGCAGTGGAAGGAAGCTCACACTGCATGTGAGTGGACCTGGCAGTGTTTTATACCAGGGATCTGTCAACTACCAGTCAAACCCAGTCCACTTTGTTTTTATGTATACGGCTTTATTAGAACACAGTCACACACATTCACTTAACATATTGTCTGTGGCTGCGTTCACACTTCAACAGAACTGAATCTTTGCAACAGAGACCATATGGTTCCCAAAATCTAAACTATTTACTAATTGGCCCTTCACAAAGAAAAAAGTTTGCCAACCCCTCCTCTGCACAATGAGATGCTGGAAGAAACACAAGATTTCTCCAAGCACCACCTTCAAGTACACGAACTGGGCGGCTGCTAACTACATGTGGGCTTTGGGATCATCCAATGTTTAAACACACACACACACGACTTTTTCATTCATCCCAAACGAGTCCCAAAGTTGCTAAGGCAGAGCACACGAGGTGATCATTCCCTACTATGAGCCCCATCTTTCCCACTGCCTTTACTAGTTGATCAAGTCAACCCAAAAAGGCCCTTTAAAGTTCATCAAAACATGATTTCACCTGCAGAAAAAATGTGGAAAATAGAGGGTGAGACGAGAAGGCACACATGGCATATATTCCAAGTCCTAGACCACCTTCAATCTAGCTCCCTGTCTAAATAGCTATGGCCATTTCAATTACTGCTCTGAGGAAGAGGCCAAATAAGCTACTAAGAAGGTGAATTTAAACTAAGGATTACAGAAAAGTGTGAAATATCTATTTCCTACCTCATAATCCTTAATCTTTGTTAGAGGGTGATGATACTGTGCTCTGGTCAGTCGTGTCCAACTCTTACGAGGCCCCACAGACTGTAGCCCACCAGGCTCCTCTGTCCATGGCATTTCCCAAGCAAGAATACTGGAATGCGTTGCCATTTCCTTCTCCAAGGGATCTTCCTGACCCAGGGATCACACTGCATCTCCTGCACTGGCAGATGGATTCTCTACTATTGCATCACCTGGAAAGCCCTTGTTAGAGAATACCCTATATGCAAGTTTCACCACAAAAATTTTAAATATTTTTAATTTTTTAAAGATCAGTCTTCCACTGTCTATAAATGCTTCAAAGATGTCTAAATTCTTTTAAGTGGCAAATTGGTTTTTGCTTGTTTCTTAATAGAAAGGTTTTTAAGGCATTTTCAGCATGCTGTGCCAACACAGGGATATCCCCTCCATTGTATGGGACACAAAGACACGCACCAACTGCAGCAAGGGAAATAGCCTTCTCTGCCAGCTATTTTTAGCCCCACTTCGTCATGTTAAAGACCAAACTTAGGATAATAAGGAAAGGCAAACTTTTAAAAAGATGAGTTTGATGAAACAGATCTGTCCCTTCTTCTACAAGTTCCTTAAAACTGAAATTTTATATATTCCTCTGAACTTAATCTCAAAGGACCGATATAGCCTATAAAAAGCTTGTTAGCTATTTCAAAGATAATCATATGCCCTAAGACTGAACTGGTGGCCATGTTTAAAGGTCATTCCTTCCTTTTCAATTTCAACTCTCATTCACTTTCAGTCTCATCCATTCTTTGTTCTTCCTCTATCTTTGCTAACTTTAACAAATTCTCCTCCTCCCAAGTAAATGTACCCATTTTTTGGCTCATTCTCTCCATAAACACTATAGAGAAACCATAGTACTTAATAATGACTCCCAGTTTTCAGCATATCACTCATCATTTTACTGTTTTGAAACTGAATCAGTATCCAAGTTTAACCCTAAAATTTGATGTCCAAAACAAAGTCCACTGCCTCATTTTTTAATTACTCTTTTTAAGAAACCACTGCTGCTGCTGCTAAGTCGCTTCAGTCGTGTCCGACCCTGTGCGACCCCGCAGACGACAATCCACCAGGCTCCCCTGTCCCTGGGATTCTCCAGGCAAGAATACTGGAGTGGGTTGCCATTTCCTTCTCCATAAGAAACCACTAGTACCATACTAACATGTTGGGAGCATCTTCTTTTTCACTCTTGCATCTGTTATAGACCTTCAGTTAACTGTGGTATAAAAATGTTAGTTCCCTAGAACACCAAAATCCTAATCCAGGTACAATGCCTCTTGGCCTAAAATACAATTTATCCTCAATGGTCTAAAACTACCCTCTAAAAAATACTTCTCTCAATTCATTCTTCAGGCTGTAAACATGTTTCCACACAAACTGACCCTAAGTCTACTCAACAAATTCCCGCTGTATTCCCATAAGTTAACTTCCTAATTACATCTGTCCCTCACACCCTCCAGGTTTCAAGGGTTCTAAACACTTTATCTCCACTTGCTCTTTTCTTCCAAAAACAAAAACAAAAAAACACCTTCCCCTGACTGAGATACTCCAGTAAGTTTTGTATGGTCCAACATCAGTATTTCTCTAATGAAATTGGTACCAACAGCAGCCAACACAGCAGTCACAGATGAAAACTAGTCCATTCCCCCTTTCCTGTGATTCTGTGCAGTTTGTGTTTCACTGCCTCTGCCACCCAGACACAAACGCATCTCAAAGGCAGGCCCCCCAAATACTTTGCTGTTTCTTTGCTGCTCAAATATGCAATAAAACAATACCATGATTTTTAACCAATGTATAGTCGGAACAGTACAAGTCTTAAAGCTGTAAACAACTTTGATGGAGTATAATCTACGCTCAAATTAGCTTGCTGCTGTCCTCCTTTCCTCCCCACCAAAAAGAGCCTATGCAAAACTAGATTCCTCTTCCTCGTAACTTTGTAAAGTATGGAATACATGACTTCCTCAAGGTCACAAAATAACAGATATACAGACCTTCGGTTTTGACTCCACATCTAATATTACATACTCTGCTCAATATTTTGATGTCAGTATCTATTCAAAAGAGAATATAAGACTTCTAACAAAAGCATAACAAGAACAAGGCATACAAAGAGAAACAAAACACCTGCAGAAGTTCCAGAGGAGGCCAAAGTGATGATGAGGATGGAAAAAATTATTCTAAGACAGACAAAAAGTCAGAAAAGATGATAGTAAAGAGAAACAATCAACATCTACAAAACCAGGAAAAGACAAACTCCAACTTGTTGCAGCAATTCTCAAAACACAAATTTGGGATGTGTCTTGAAACTTGAGACAGGTTTAGGAGAAATAAACGAACTGTTACATAGTTCAGGGGCTAATAAACTTGTAGAATTCATTTCTTCAAAAGAGAAACAATTCAGGATGAAAAGTGTTTTGAAAAAGTTTTAAACAAGATCCTGAATGAAAAGAGCATAGATAACCGCATTCCCCCAAAGTTTCTACATTCATTCCCACTAAGCTTCTCTCAGCAGTGGCTTCAGAGAGTCTGAGCTCACAGAGCTGTCTGCAGGGGCCCTAATTCTTAGTACTGCCTATGTTCTGTTAAATAGAATTCCACCATATGCTTATGGTCTGTACAAATATATGAAATGTTAATTACTTTCCTGCACCTTAATTTGGCACATGGAGGAGATACCTAAATTACAAATAAAAGATTTTACAGATTTCACTTTTAAAATAAGAGGAAGAACATTCTTCTTCAAAGAATTAAACATCAAAAGGTTCTCCTCACTGTATAGAGAAACATGAGGTAAATAAGCAAAGCTTGAAGTCATCAAGTAGGACATATGCTACTAAAAAAAAAAAAAAAAAGCACTTAAGGAAAAAATTTAGTAGCTTTCATAAACGGGTTAAAGTACTAAATTCTCTCCCCCAAATCAGTTGCGATTCATAAGAACTCAGAATTTCCTGAGTAACTGCAATCTGTTAGTGTCCTCCGGATACACAGGAATTACACCCAGGAAATGAGAAGGTAAAAAAAAACTCCTATACCAGTTGCTCCTGAAATGAAATCTCTCAAAGAAGACTGACCAAAAAAAAAGTTTTACTTTCAGGGGTTCACAGAGTCAGAGGTTCCCACTTGGGAACCCAAATGAGTTGCCCAGGGCCAAAAACTACAGCGCAGTTTCCCACACGGTGTACCGGGAAAAGAGATATTACAGAGATGTCCTTTGTGCGCACATAGACTCGGGCTTCCTCAATTTCCTTTTGCCAATTACTGACCAGAAAGGTGTAAGTGTTCACTCTGAAGAAAGACAGAACTCCTCGAAGAGAAACCTGTGTGTACCCCACGTACCCAGCGCTAAAGGTCACAAAACACAGGGCTGCCGGATGCCTCTCCTGGCAGCGAGGACTAAGGTACCCCTCTCATCTACACACTCCCAACACTCCTGGAAAACACTGGCCCAACTCCAGAGGACGCCCCAGCATCCTCCCCCTTTCTAAACAACCCCCCCCCACACCCCGCCACTCCCTTTCCCGGGGAACTCACACTTTAGAGAAGAACCGGCGGCGCTGAGAAACCGGGCTGCTTCCTGTCCTCTTCGGGACCGAGGCGGCAGCCGCGGCAGCTCCGGCGCGTCGCTGAGTAAGAAGCGGGGCTGGGATCACCAAGCCGGGCGGCCACCCGGGTCTCTTCCGCGCGGCCGGAGCAGAGGCGGCGGCGGCGGCGGCCCCGCTTACCTCCTCCTTTCCTCTTCCTGGGTCTCTTCAGGCTGGGTCTTCTGCCCGTCCCGGGCCACTTCTCCCCGACAGTCCCGTTTGGGAGGCTCCGGATTTTTGTCTTACAAAGTTTCTTCTGGGCGGAGGCTGCGGCCGGCCCCCCGGTCCCCCCCGGCCCCGCCGCCCTCGGGGCTGGGGCGGGGAGGGGGCTCTAAGAACTCCTCCCGGAGTCCTGCCGAGGAGCCGGGGGGCCGGCGACGGGCCGAGAACGGAGACCCCCCCGAGGGGGCAGAGGGGCGGGGGAGGGAAGGGAAGGACGGCGGCGCCGGTCCCGCTGTCCCCGCCGCCCCGGCCGCCGCTTCACATCGGGGTCCCCGCCCCCCCGGGCGGGGGGCGTCTGCCCGGCGTGGAGCCCCGGCTCATGCACTCCGCGGCGAGATGCTACGGCCCCGGGCGGGTGGCCGAGGCGGCGGCGAGGTGGGGGACCCGGCCGGCTCCGCTCGGCGCCGCCCCCGCTCCCGGCTCCCGCATGTGTCGCTGCGGCTGGGACCCCCTCCCTCCACCTTGGGGGTCCCTCGCCCCGCGCCCCGGGACCAACAGAAGCTCCGGCCCCTCCTCAGCGTCCTCTCCCCGCCGAGCAGCGGACTAGTCCCGGCCCGAGGTAGCCACCTCCCTGCCCCCCAGCCACCGGCTCCGGCTCCGGCTCCGGCTCCGGCGTGTGCAGCCGCGGCTGCCGGCCGGGAAGGTGAGGGGGGGAGAAGAGAGGTGGCCGCGGCTCCCGCCGGCCCAGGTCAGGGCAGAGGTCCTGGCGGCGGCCGGTGCACGGGCGCTGGGTCTCTCAGATGCTCCCTGGCTCTCACGCTCGCGGCGGCGGCGGTGGCGGTAGCGCCCGGAGCTCAGCTCGCTGTCTCCCTCGCTCAGTGCGGGGCTCTCGCCTCACTCCAGAGAGAGGGGCGGGAGGAAAACGGCGCGCAACAATGACGCAAGTCACCTAGCAACCGCTCTCCCCCCCCGCCCTCCCTTTTCTCTCCGCTCGGAGGCTCACTCCCCTAGTCTTTTTTCACCTTTCCGACCACCCCGCCCTAGGCGCCTTTGGCGCGCTCTGATGACGCTCCAAGGGAAGAGGAAGTCGGGCTCCGCGAGCGGGTGGGTGCGCCTCGGGCCGCGGACTCGGTGTCGCTGCCGCCGCCTCTACGGCCGCGTCAGAACAGAAGAGAGGAAGGGGAGGAGCCGCGTGGAGCCTAAGCTGCCGCCTGAGCTTACCCCTGACCCGAGGGCGGTGGAGAGAGCTTGCTCTGTAGCGGTTTCCTTCAGAGCAGGTGGTGACTGCTCCTTGGGGAGTAAGGAGGAGGCCCAGGCCGCGCGGCCATGCTCGGGCGCGCACCACCCAGAGGTGAGGCATTTGGCCCCAAACGGGCCTTCGGAAAGCCCAGCTGCTCGAGAAGTTATCTTACATCTTGATCTGCCGCACCTGCTGGAGGGCGCGAGCGCCCCACCCTTCCCCTGGTGTGGAGCGACACCAGCGCCCGGTGACGCGTGGTCAGGCAGAGCAAATGTTTGATGAATGAATGAATGGCTCCCTCACTCGCGGAGCTCAGAGGAGTTTGACGGAAGTCCAAGCGCTTTGTAAACTGCGTAGCATTGTAAAGATACGAGTTGTAACACATTGCTCTTACCCCTCTCCACCCCAAGGAAATGGGGCTGCGGCTGAAGTGAGGAGTCCCAACCTAAGTCTTTAGTGAAAAGGGAGGCGAATTGTTGGGACGAAGGAAGGGAGCCGTCCTCCCAGGGATTTTGGAAGGATTTTTGACTTTTCAGGAGGAGAATTTAGTACTGCCTCCCTTTTAGGAATCATTCATGTTTGTGGCTTAGAGCTTTGGAGAGCTGGTATTGGTTGTTAATCAGTGTCCATTACTGTAATCAAGAAGTTTTGGCCTGTGTTTCAGGTCTGACTCAAAGGCTATTTCCTTTCTAAAATAAATATTATTGCTATTTATACTGGTTTTCCTACAGGTGTTATCCTGGAAAGTAAATTCAAGTAAAAACTCATGAAGTTGACAGTGTAGTTCCCTAGGACAGGAAATTTTAAGATAAAACGATTTCAGAATCCTCAGAAATCTGTCTTGCACCTGTCCTGATGAATAGTGTGAGGAGGAGATAAAAGCAGGGAAGAAAGGAAGCAGATTCCGCAGTTGGGTCTCTGGACTCTGGCGCGCCTTACCTCTTCCGGAAGCAGCGATAGTGACTATTACAGATCTTGCTACCTCAGGGGATAAGGGGCAGGTTTTTATATAAGATGTGAGGAGGTCAGAGTTTCTGCCCCTGCCGCCACCACCATATGCAAATACATCAAGGAACCTTGTAACTGGGTAAAATACACGGGCTCATTTTTATTAAAATGCTGCAGAAAAAGTAATGGGAGGATGGGGAGGGGGTGGGGACGGATATTGCCAAAGCAAGAAGAGACTGATAAAGTAGCCTTGCCCATCTCTCGTTCATCCAAGTTCTAAGAGTCAGGTTAACTCTCCTATGTTTAAGTTACCCTAGATTGGACTTCTTATGACCAGTTCTGCCAGATCCTTCCAAATAAGACTCACAAGGAATCTGAACAGCAAGCGATGGCCCCACATGGCTACATGTGTAAATTATTTTGGGTTTTGCTCCTCTTCGTAATTTTTTGATGGAAATTGAAGGAATAAAATACACAGATTGAGGGGATTTTGTAAAGCCTAGCACCACAGATTTTGTTAACTTTGGCTATAAAGAATGCAAACATCAGAGCTCTGCAACGCAGCAGAGGACACCTCCAGGGAAGTGTGTAAACCAACCACATGGAGCTTTTCAGCAGCCTGATTGGTTTTCCTTGTCAGTGGTTCCACCAGAGAACCTTGGTGCTGAGGGGCAGAATAGCGGGGAGGAGAGCCCTCAGCCAACTGCTGATCAGCTTGCAGCTGCACTAGCTTACTAGGCAAGACCCACCCACTTCACCACCCAGTATGCTAACTGGAGGAAACAGCTGGAACTGGCGGCTGCAGAAAAGGAAGCTCATACATTGCAAACTTAGTCTGCATCTCTTCAGTGCTTTCATTTCTTATGGCTCCAGAGAAGAAACCAACTGGTTCATTTGAAATTCAAAAAAAGAAATCTGAAGTTTTAGGTAACAGAGTTCCTTCACTGGTTCATCAGTTTGTTTATAACAAAGATCTGCATAGTATGTTAAAATATAACAGAAGGATATTTGTATAGGATTCTTTTCTACACTTGAAAGTGAGCTTGTATGAGAAACTATTTTATCAGCTTCGTTATCCCACATCAGTAGTTTTTGCTGTAAAAGATTTCATAAGCTAAATTCTCTAGCAGTATTTCTAGAAATTCCATCTACAATATTCAATTACCTTTAGTGGTTTGATTGTGAAATATGCTTTAAAATGCATAAAGCAGTTACTCAGTAAAATGAGTAATTGTAAAAGAAGCCTCCATGTAACCAACCAGATCAAGAAATGGAACATTTCCAGCACCCCAGAAGTACCCCAGTGACCTTCCTGGATACCTTTCCCTCCCTTTTTGAGGTAACTATTATTCTAACTTTAGTGATAGCCATTTCCTTGCTTTCCTCTATAGTTTTATTACAAGCATGTATATCTCTAAACAATTTATTATTTGGTTTTGCCCTTTCTCTTGGAACAACAGTATGTAACCTGTTTTGATTACAGCTTTTGCTCAACATCTTTTTTAATCCATCATACATTGTTTGGGTTGTTCATATAACTGTAGTTTGTTCATTTTAATTGCTGAGTTTTGTAGTGTTCCATTATAGCAGTATGGCATAATTTATTTAGCCATTCTATTGTTGACAAATACCTGGTTGTTTCCAGTTTGAAATTATTGTAAATACTGCTGTAAATATTTCTTACATATGTATTCCATCACATCTGAGTTTCTGTATGGTATATACCTGGGAGTAGTCATGTGTGTTCTAAATTTGAATGAATGATTCCAAGCTGTTTTCTAAAGTGTTATACTCACACCAGCATTGTATGAACCTCATGGCTCCAACCCTCAACCACGATTGATAGTCAGTCCTTTTCTGCCCTGCCAGTCTGGTGGGAGTTTGAGCTTGCATTTCCCTGATTGCTGATGCCAATGAGGACCTTTTCATATATCAACTGGCCATTTGTATTTCTTTTGTGAACTGTGTTATCATTTTCATGCCTAATCACTGAGATACCCAATTTTCCAATACCCTTTCCAGTCCATATTTAAATAATATATGTCAGGTAAGGTAATACTACCAAATGAGTTACATTTGGGACAAATTCTTTCCAAAATAAGAATAATTATATTAATAGTTTGTCTAATTATCTCTTATGAATTTGATGATAAACTTCTTAAAAGTAGGTCTATAAGGCTATTATTTTTTGCATTCCTTAATGTCATGCTTTGAACTATTAAATTGTTGCTGGAATCCGTCACAGTACTTTGGTGTGACTTAGTTTTCCTCAAGTATGTAGTCAGATATTTATTCAATAAACCTGCGTAGCTAAACTCTTGCTTTGTATTTTATAGGCAACTGTGTAACAAATTGTTTCACCTGCACAAGTTTTTTTTCATTTCCAAGTTTCATTCATTTTATGAAAGTTACAATGGCTTTTTCTTCCCTCCTAAAATTCCTGCTAAAATACATGTTTTGTTTTTCTTTTTAATTTTACCCATTAATATCAAATACATTCTATCCATGTCACTATCTGACAAATTTTCCCAAAGTATTCTATTTGACTATTTTATCATGTTCTTCTCTGTCAGTTCTTTGTTTAGAGAGTGATATTTTAAGATTGGATGAAGACTCACAGAAATTAAATCACTTAACCAGGGTCAGAAGATTAAGTAAAAAGGAAGCCTGGACTCAGCCCCAAGTCTTCAAATAGGTTACGCTTGCTGTTACATCATACTGACGCTCAGGCTTCTAGAGCAGCAAGGTAAATTAGTTCCCCTGGTCTATGGAGTGTTGTTCACGTCCACATGGCAAACCTCATATTCTACCACTGGATAAGGTTATTTTATTTTAAGCCTAATAGCTTTAGAATCAGATTAAGATTGGTACATGTAAAAATAAAAGAATAAAAATTTTAAATATTAATATAAATAATAGTGCTAAAATGGGGCTACATGGAAACCTGCTTTTAAAAAAAGTTTGGCCACTCTCCCCTTCATCCCTTATAGCCAGTCTATCACTTGACCCATGGCCTCTTCAGAGAATAACCATACTTCCTCAACATTTGAAAAAACTACAAAATAAAGCAGTGGTTAGTC